>NC_052126.1:5288490-5302966 GCF_012273895.1 Zerene cesonia
CGAAATTCAAATGTAATATTTTTTTATAATTAAGTGTAACAGTATTTATGGCCAGACTAAGTATAATATTAGTAGGACATTAGTATAAAGTAGGATGCAACGTTTGCGTCATATGATAACCAATAAAGCAAACCCATCTTGATATTGTAAAACTGGACAAAATTTTTGTTAATCGTTTGCTGGAAATTATTTCTACTAATAAAGAGGCAAGAGTTTGTAACAAGTTTGTTTGTAGACTGTAAGCTCTGGATCTACTGAAATTATTTTAAAATTTATTTCACCAATAAATCATAATATATGTGAGTAATATACTAGTAATATAATACTTCATTTTGATTTTGATTTCGGGACAACTCGTGCGGATGCTATTAAAAGTCAATATTTTTCTGATATTTCAGACGAATCGAAAACAAGAATGGTGAAGGTATCTCCGCAGACTGGCAAACAAGGGACAACTTTGAGTGGACTGTTGAAACATACCAGGTAATAACCAAATTAGGAATCTAAAAAAAAAATACAGGTCACCCATCCATTTTCTGACAGATTTATTGTTCTGTCGGCACAGAAATAACTAACTTCTGAAAATTTCAACCGAGACAGACATACAGACGTACAACGAAGCCTTAGTAAAATGGTCGCGTTTTGCATTTAGGGTGCAAAACCCTAAAAATTGCTAATTGGAAAATTCAAATACCGATGTGAGAATAGTGAAAACGACAAGGTCGAAATAAGATGGTTCTAAATTTCTTTCGTTGGCTCTGTTACCTCAACTTTCGACTGGGTAAATCACATAAAATAATTTCGACGATTCTTTTTCTACTTGAAACCTCACACGAGACCATTAAAATTTGGTTTATTTCTATCAATTTTATGGCTCAGCTTCATTTTCAAAATAATCATTCCAGATACGCAGTATCGGTAGCAGCTTTCAACAGCGCCGGTTCTGGACCATTCTCTGCGCCTGTGACTCAGGAGACCAGAGCTGGAGGTAATAACCTATCATAAATGTGAAAGCAACTCTCTCTGTCTGTGTCTTCTACACCCCTAAATTGCTTAACCATTTTTATTCCGAAAATTCCACAGATATGAAAACTCCGGGTGAAAAAGAAGTTATTTAAAACGATTTGACACTTTACAGCAAGCGTATGTAATCTTTTCTTAAAAGGTAAAGAAAGATTTTGAAAAACTCCCTCTTAAATCTTGCTAAAACCGAAAGAAAAAATGGCTTTTATCCAATAAATATTGTCCTCACATTTCTTCAATTCTCACAGCACCAGAAAGCGCTCCGTCCTCAGTGGAATGTACCGCAGTAGCACCGAGCTCGCTGCGAGTGGGCTGGCAACCCATACTGGGCCTCACTACTGAGATACTGGGCTACTCTGTGCTGTTTGCTACTGAAGGTACTACAAATATTTGACACATACCAAATCATTAATTAATTTTTGAGATACTGTTTCTTACTTGCTTCTAGAGATAAACACTTCCATGAAGTCTTAAAGTAATACTAATTCCACTGTGAGAGAGTAATTTCGCTAGACCTATTAGTTAGTATCTTTTTCCTACACTGGAATAAGTACTATTTTAAGACGTCACCGTTATACTTCTAAACGATGTAATTTAGTTAATTTAGAGACATTGTTTGTAGTCCAATACAGTTCAAAACTTTTTATGTAATTTATTCCCACTATTATACCTCTCTCTTAGCTGAATCCACATAATTTATGTTTCCCAAATTTATTCAACAATAAACAATAACATTAAGTTAAAAAAATATGTAGATGTAACAAAATCAAAATATCTTTTGATAAAGAAAACACTTAAATTAACTTTAAACTAAAGCTTAAGCTTATTTTTTTGTATTGAATTGTAATAAAATACAGTAAAACATTCACTAATTCCAGACAGCCCCTGGCAAAATCAAACATCCCTCCACACAGAGCTCTACCTCCAAAATCTAATGAAGTACACCAACTATACCATCAAGGTGGCTGCTTACTCCAGCTATGGTCCTGGACCATTTTCGTATCCCATCGTTTGCAGTACTTTGGAAGATGGTGAGATTTTAAGAAATTTATTTAAAGTTAAATCATTAAAAGATAATGTTGAAGAAAGAGAATTTCATGTGAAAAATAAAGAGACGACAATGAAATAATTTTTAATCATTCATAGTATATAAAGGTATGTTTAAGAAATAAATATATAAATAAAGCAAAAAAAATGCTATACAAGGTAAAATCGATGGGAATCAAAAACATACTTTTCCAGAAAACCATTTGATGATTCTATATGTTTGTGTGATACTACTATACACATAGAACTATTCATATTTTGTATATTTTTCCGTGACCAATTGTCCTTCTTTACCGTCATAACTCTTACTCTATATCATTGTATTTCGTACGGCTAAAGTAAAATTTAACATCTCACAGTCCCAGGTCCGCCAGCAGACATCAAAGTATTAGTGCTATCGTCCTCATCGCTCCTGATTAGTTGGAAACCCCCGGACCAACCCAATGGAGAGATACTCTATTATACTGTGTATGTTAAACCTATTGGATTGAGGTAAGTTTTAAGTGTTAAAGTTTGATTATTGTGCATGTATAAATATATTTTTTGTTATACGTTGTAAATAAAGATTGTATTTCAGAGTAAAAAAATTCATAAAGATATATAGACTCAATACTATTTATTGTTTGATGAATGCAAAAATTGATTGTTTATAGTAATAATTTTATGATATTAATTCGTTATTCGACTAAAAAAATTCCCTATCAGCTAAGAAACGAATGATGCCAAATATTTAATAATGACTTTTTGACCACATCACCATATAATATGTAAAGTTATTGATCTGATGTTCATATCCGAACGTAACCAACACCATAATCCCAACGAATTCCTGCACCACCAAATATAGTATTTTCTTGTGTTTGGTTTCACGCGAGTATTATACATTTAGAAATTAAAAACTTTTCAACGGATTTTAAACGCGATTTATTCATTATATTATTAACCCGACGTTTCGAACACTTTACAGCGAGCGTGGTCACGGGGAGACTGACACAGTCGCGTTTAAAATCCGTTGAAAAGTTTTTAATTTCTAAACCACCAAATATGTTTTGTTAAATAAATTATTGTTTAAATTTCTGTGTCTCTCCTCAAACCACCATAAACACCAAAGGTCCAACAACATTTCCCTGTACCACCCCTCATACATAACAAACAGCAAAGGCCCAAAAGCACACCCCAGCGGCACGCCTCATACAATAAAAATAAAACGAAAGCCACGACAGCGGCGGCGTGACGCTGTCGCAGCGCGTGGGCGGCGCGCGCACGTGGGCCGAGGCGCGCGGGCTGCCGGCCGCGCCGCACGAGGCGTGGGTCGCGGCGCACACGCGCGCCGGCGCCGGCCCGCCCTCCAAGAGGCTCACGCAGACACCCTCGCATAGAGGTTACTACACCTACACATTACACTTTCGTTATCGATTCTAGACACTCTGTGTACCAAAAATGCAAGATTAACAATTATTTTTTAAATGTATTAACGTAACCAACGTTTAACGAACTCAAATATATGAATTGTTATATTTCTAATATGAGTAAACCTAACCTAACCTAACCTAATCTAATCTATCACAGAAAACTTGTAATTATGTACAGTCAGGTTTTTTTCTGTTAGGAATAGGTTAATATATTCAAATATAGAACACAATTTTATAAACGTTAAATACGAAACATAATAATATATTCTTTGCATATAAAACTATAATGAGACTTCCTCTCATATTTTAATAAAATTTGAAACATATTTTTAAGTAGTATGATTTGCGATCCGATTTTTCAATTATCAATTTTTAATATTTCAGCAAAACTCTCACAATAAAGTTCCCTATTCACATAACAACTTCATAATCTTACATGTTTTAAAATCTAGTAAAATATAATCTCAATATTGTCTTTCCTTATTACTTCCTACCAAAAACATAAACTCTTTCCACGATAGTGGTAGCAGGTGTATCATCCCTGGGAGGACCGATATCAGTTGGAGCAGGCTCGTCCCTCCTGCTGCGGTGCGCGTGCGTGGGCTCGCCCGCCGCGCGCACCGTGTGGTACCACAACCACAACATCATCACCCACCACCCGCGCTTCACCAGGAACCACGACGACAGCCTGCTGATTAATAGTGTGTTCTAGTTTATCTATAGCCTTGTATATTTTTATTGGTTTATTTTCTTTATTCAAAGAAATTTTTTGATTTGCACCTATATCTCTATCTAAATTATGGAACTTCAATTGAGACTGAACTATTTAAATCAATTAGAAATAGATTTCAAAGATTTCTTATCACTACACTATTTCCGTTTAATCTCCAACCTACATCTAAACACTCGTTCTCTTTTATAATTTTACCCCCATCGTCAGGTGATTTAGCTTTACATTTTTGTCTGTCTTTTTCTTCTGTGTCTTAATTAGTACTTTCAAAATCAACTATTTCATACGAGCCTTGTATTGTTTACAGACATTGACCAATCACTCAGTGGTAACTACACTTGCTTAGCAAAGAATTTGTACGGTTCAGACTCCGTAGAGTATACAGTTACAGTGCTACCTCTACCAGATCCTCCCATAATACGAGCTACACCTTATAAGGAATCAATTTTGATCGAATGGGAACAACCACATTACTCCATGAATCGGACTTCCAATCAGAAAATAAGTAAGTATTATTGATCAGTTGTAGTGAAAATAATAATATAATAGTACTGTTTTTTCATTCGCGCTTATTATATAAAAAAAAACTTGTTCATGTGCTTTATACATGTATAACTACAATTCTGCAGAGACGTGTTATCTCTCAATAAAATATGTATAAATTACAGTTATCTAGGTTTTGACGCTATCATTCCCTTTAAAATAATGTCTTTACCTCAGAATACAGTCTAACATGGAAAGAAGCGAACGGTCCATGGCAAGACTCGTGGTCATCCGACGCATCGCCTAGCTTGGACCTGCTAGGTGACGCGTCACCAAGTCACCCCGGCGTCAATAAATATTTGCTGACGGGTCTCAAATGTGGCACCAAATATTCGATACGGATCATAGCTTCTAGCAAAATTGGAACTTCACAACCTGCCTACTTGGAAACTAGCACTTTGGGTGGAGGTAAGTTTTTGAATCAATTTACGTTTACAGCTAACTAAATTAATTCTGTAAGTCTTTTTATTATGATCAATTAATAATAAAACAGATTATTTTTTTAATGTTAGTATAATGTACTTATTTAAACTCAATTATTAAAACAAAAAAACTCGAGTATCGAATATCGAATAAATAGGTTATTGGTACTTTTGATTAAAACAGAAACAAATATCTATGGTTATAGTCAAATAGTCTGAGATAGATACATAGCCAAAGTAGTTCATTATTATTTATTCTTTTAATAAATTTAATATTTTAACTTACTTGTGTTTTTGGATAATTGTAGAGTAAATGTGTGTTTATGTTGTATTGTAAACGTATTTGCCTGAATTAAATTTTTATTGTCGATTAATCATTATTATTGATGACATTGTTGTGTCTTTCAATCAAGTCTTACGTTGTGTACTTAGAAAAAAATGTCATGGTACTAAGGATGTGTTGGCAATTCGATAGTTAATTTGTTCGCTAGACGGCTCGTTAATAAGTTACATAGATGATGATGTCGTCTAATACAGGTTACCCCGTATACAATCTTTCACACTTTAAGAATAACGCTCTTATTTATATGATATACTGGTATATGTTACTGTGAGGTGAAACGCCTGGAGCGTTAGTGTGAACCTTGTGAATGATATAATGAATGAGTGTACGACACTACCAAACTTCTTTGAATATATTCAATGAGGAGTCTGAAAGTTGGACTTCCCCCAGCCCCCGTTCCCCCCGCGTCCCCCTCCAGCGTGTGGAGCAACCGCTCGCACATCGCGGTGAGCGCGGCCGGCTGGCGCCGCGCCGGCTGCGCGCCCGCGCCGCTCGCGCTGCACTACCGCCCGCTCGGCTCCGCTCGCTGGCTGCCCGCACACGAGCTCGCGGTGAGCGCGACACACCCACACGCACACACACACGACACATGGCACACTGTCAGTTCACACACCATACACAACGTAATTATTAAAAGTGATCATAAGGAAACATCAAACTTTTTCTTTTATGCCCACGGTAGAGAACCCATAAAGTATCGCCCGCCGCGACATCATACACCGTACGTCACACGTTATACACACACACACACCAAATGAATCGAACACGTCACAAGCAACACGGCCAGAAAACAGCACTAGCAGCATCACATATTTTGAACTCACTGATTTGTTCTAATATTTTTTTGAAACATTCACTACGAGACGCTATCACTTAAATTAGTTAGCTACCAATTTTCAACAAATCAAATGGCAACAAAAATTTTGTACCGGCTTAGTGTATTTTCCTTTCTTGGTGTTCGTACTTTGCTTATTCAACATTCGATGGAACTACCCTCAATTTGTTAATAGTCGTGACTGGCTGCGATTTGTAATCATTTCACATCAATTAGGCAGCTGTGTAGAATCGCATCTCCCCTCTAACAGATATTCGATCGGTTCTAGTTGGAGTCTGGCGGGTCTGGCGGGTCTGACGGGTCTGGCGGGTCCGGCGGGTGGGTGGTGGCGGGCGGGCTGGCGGCCGGCACGCGCTACGAGCTGCGCGTGTCGGCCGGCGGGCGCGCCGCCACCTACACCTACGCCACCAAGAACGAGGACGGCAGTACGTACCTATTGCTCCATTGTTCTTCGTTACATTCATTTAGGGATTGTGCTGCTTTGTTGTTGTTTATGATAGTAAATTGTTTAAAAAAGAACACGTCTTTATGATAGAATCTAGAAATACAAATTTAATAACGTGTTTATTTAAGCCTGGCAATCGAATCAGGATATTATAGGCTCATGATATTGTATTGTCACCGATCCTTGATAAATGTACAAAGTTTGAATAATTTCTGCCTTTTTAAAGAGTTGTAATGATGACCGTACCTACAATACCAGGTGAAATCAGTCCGCTATCAGACATGTTGGACCTGAACATGCTGGTGATAGTGCTGAGCTCGATACTGCTCGTCGTGTGCCTCGTCAGCTTCGTCTATATACTGATGAAGAGGCACAGGTAATGTATATAAACACTAGCTTTATATATTTGCTTATCCTGATATATTTTAGGTTAATTGGAAAAAAAATTATGCATATAATACTATAGAAGTTTTTGGTTTTCTTAATTGGATGTCATTCATATGTCTTGTGTGAATTACAAATCTCAGTGGTAATGTTCCAACATACATTTAATTATGGCAAGATAAAGCAATTTGAATTTTAGAATATAATGTTTAACAACTTTTAATTGTATTAATATGTTAAAAATCCATCGCTAAATTATTAACTTCACATTCGTTAACCAAATAGTATTCTACATGTCATGTAAAACCTACTCACAAATTTTATCAAAATCTTATATTCCAACAATAATCAAATAAGAAATGAACAAGCACCTTCCAGAACAAACAACTTCACCGAGTACAGAGACTCCATAACCATAGACAAGTCGGAGAGCGGCATCACCAGCGCGTCGCAGAACAACCTCGCCAAGGAAAACAGGATCTACAGCACGCCCATACCGGTGCGGAATAACAGCAAACATGGTGTGTCTGCGTCATCTTAGCTATAATCATAATTTACATAATTACAGCAGTATTAGCAGAATCATCATCATAAACGTGAGCAGTATCAGAATCATAATCAGCAACAGTAGCAGAATCATCATCGTCAGCAACTGAAGTAGTATTTTGTTCATCAGCAGCATTAGCGGAATCACAAGCATAGTCATTGACACAGTCATAGTCATATAGTCAATAGTCATTATCATACCCAAAATTACATAAGTACAAATCCTCATATCATCATAAACTATTAAACTACAGGCTTCATATTATGATACTTTTTATGCAAATTTACGTTTTTCGGTCATTAAATTTCACCAATTCAAATTATCTTTGGTTTCTTTCTAGTTAGTTGTATTTTCTTTGATAGCAATATGGGTATTCAATTATTATGAGACCGGAGCCACGTTTCCTTTTCCTCACATTTCCCAGTCCATTCCTTTTTCCCAGTCATAAATCCTTTCCTTATCCCTTACTCCTAAAAAGCGGGCAGCGCATTTGCAGATCTGATCCTCTGCTCTGTTCATGTGCGTTGGTGACCGTTTACCATCCCAGCTCAGTTGCCCGCTGTCACATAAATAAAAAAAAACTGATTTTATATTATGCAACCTCGTCAAAAATGCCCCAATTGTCAGTCTTAATATTTTAGATGTCAGTTCTTAATTTACTTTGATAAATTTATAAGACAAACTAAAATAATTAATATAAGTATAACACCAATAGAGATTGCACAATTCCAGAGCTATACGAGATAAGTCCGTACGCGCAGTTCGCGGTCGGTTTTCGCACGTTCGGGCACGTGGACAACCAGGATGTTCCCAACGCGCACCGGAAACATCGATACGACTCTGGTAAGTAATATATAACAACTAGCGGTCCGCCCCGGCTTCGCCCGTGGTACATATATGGCCATAGCCTTCCTCAATAAATGGGCTATCTAACACTGAAAGAATTTTTCAAATCGGACCAGTAGTTCCTAAGATTAGTGCATAACAAACAAACTCTTCATCTTTATAATATTAGTACAGATTAGTTCATATCAAGTTAATATTTAAATTTATATTTATGTTCTTTTAAGTCATCATCGGCAAGGGCACTGGAGGGTCGCCTGATGGAAAGACTTCCATTCAAGCCTATATACTTTTGCAGAGGCGTAAGGCCATTTGCAGACCTTACGCCACTACAAATGGATTGCCGACATTAAGTGGGAATAGAAAAAAGATTGGAGTAGAATGAAGGAAAGGACGGGGATGTTTAAAGAAAAGGATACGGGCTTCTGGCTTCCCTGCTTAATAAACTCTGTTCAAACTAAGCATCCTTGACTTTGACTTTTGGCTCTTCACCTGATGGACCTATTGCCAAAAATTGAAATTTTATCCAAATTGGTTCAAAGAAGAGACAGACAGACAGAGCTACTTTCGCATTTATTTTAACATTAAATGTTATTAATTTTAACATCATAATGTATTTTCAGAAACAAGCTTCCAAATGTGCTCCGAATCTGAGGACAGCGACACAATATCCAAGAACACTCTCAAAAGCATTCATAGGAGCAAATGTCCGAAGGGTTCGTATGTTTTATGAGATTTTTATTGTAAATAAACAAAAAAGCTAACAATACTTGTATGCTATTATCTACCTATCTACCTATTCAGGTTTAAGAGAAGAAAATTCAATCAATAGAAAGGTTTATAGTTGTTGAATTTAATCTTTCAAATTCAAATTTAAATGAATAATTTAACTACATAATAATGAACTTTCAGAAGTTTGCCGAACTCCACATTACAGATAGCCAGCAAACTCTTGTACAATTGGACCACAAATTGACGTCTGAAATAATGCCAAAGTGAAATAGATACTTTTTTAATGAATAATTTGTTAAAATTAGTTTAAATGGAATTGAAATGATCTCGTTTTAGTTATAAGAATGTAAATATTAGTATAATTTTACTGGAATCATTCAAAGAAATTGTTATATTGTGTAACCTTATACTGCCCATAGTATTTATGTATTTATTATATTGACTGTGGTATTATAGTTTTCTTGATCAATAAAAACAATCTTTAGTGAGCATTTTTCTCTTTTTTATGAATTAAAAAAAAAATGGTTACTATTTTTTACCTATTTTCTAGCTCTGTATATAAATTTTCATTCTTACTTGGATTTAAGTTTGTAAGAAATTTAGACAAATTAATGTAAGACTGAAGTTTTCGTCTCAATCCATTTTGTTAATATTGAATTAAAATATATAAAAAATATATATCTCTGTTTTATTTTCATAATTTCCAAACAGTACCTTAGCCACATATTGCCATACCCAAATAAAAAAATAAGTAATTCACTTGTTAGTAATAAATTTATTTAAAACAAGTTTGCCTGTTCACGACACTTTATTTAAACTAAGATTATCTGTTCACAACTCAAAAAGTAGATAATGTTCAAATTTTCTCTCATATTTGAACAGCAAGATTCTAAAGGAAACTTTAAGTGAAAATGGTGTTATTATTGCACCTATAAACTTCGATTACTCACTTCGCCGAGACATAATGTATTTTATTATCGATGCGTGTAAAATGAATGCAATGGCAAGGACCACCTCTATCCGCAACAAAGAATACGATTGTGCGCAACGCAATATAATAAAACGTCAAGAAATAAAATTTTACGGCCAGCTACAAAACTGTCAGGACACAGCGATAAAAATGGGTTTTCTATAAGTTAGATAGAACAAAGAGAGCCGATCGTTTAGTAGTTGAGCTTTTCATTACATTATCTTCAATTAAGGTTGTACATTAAGATTACACTAAAAAACCAAATAGGGACAATATTCATTTATTTCCATTGATCGATCAGTTACATGCGCAAACATTATCTAAAAACAGGAAAAAACCAGACTAACTGCATTTCCTTTGAATACACATACATCAGAACCTACATTTTATATATACCCACCAAGCTTATACAATCACCATAAAGATTTACAATATAAGATATGTCGGAAATTGCTTCTACCATAAAATTATAACGCATCAGTACAGTTGTTCTAAAATGTACGAGGGTTTAAATATAAAGTTACATCAAACATGCGTTACATATAGAGGAACGTCATCTATAACATTATAGTCTATATTAAATGTAATTCGCGTAAAAAAATAATAAATAAACGTTCAGCCTCCGTTATTTCCTCTAACTACACGATTTATACGCGGTTATAAAATGTTGGTGTTTACAAAACGCTAAAAATTGTATTATATCTGGCAAAGTGTATATAGTCTGTGGAGTTTGACAAGATGGCCGCTGTGGCGCCAAATGCGAAGATTAAAAAGAGATATGTTAGTATACGTATTATTGCTATAAATTTAGCACATCGAAGTTTCAAGTCGAATTTAATTTTTTTATAGTCGTCTAAAATACATTTTTATTGTTTCTCTTTATTATGGACAGACAATTTGTCATAGAACTATATCAAAATTACGAAAAATTTACAATGGAGGATAAAAAATAAAGATAAGAACACCTAAGCTATCAAATGAATAAAATAAATCAATTACAATCAATAGATCTTTCACAGAATCAATCAAAGAACATAAATACATGGGGACAATTTAATAATCTATTAGAGCGGTTTTTCAACATCAATTTTCACAAAGCACATCAAAAAGTTTTTAGAAAAGGTGTTAATATTTATTTTATATCACCGAAAATCACCAACAATATAACATATCTTTAAACCATATTAGGTTAGTAAATGACAATTCATATTGATATTACAAAGCAAAAAAAAATTTAATAAGAGTCTAATTTAACAGATAAGTATAGTTTTTATTAATTTTGTGTTTGTTTTTTGCAAAAAAAATAATTGAGTTAAGAAAAAAAGATATATTATTGATAATTTTTAAATTGCAATCATATACATCAATATCACATTATGACACATGACATTTGAGGGCACTATGACATTTGTTGTACAAAAATGTCAAGTGTATCAATTAAACTAAAAATATGTCATATTGTCGATGATGACGGGTTAAATCTAACAATAACAGGACGATTCTTATACCGATATGATTAGATAGACATAGATATGTTACATATATTGGCAGTTAAATATATAATTCTTAATGGAATAGTCAAGTTTAAACTTGTTATTTATATTAAAGTTAAATAAGTATTCAGGAGCAAATATTGTCTCAGTTTAAATATTTAAGAGCGTCTTTTGACGGTTATAGTTTATAATAATATAATAAACATTCTACGACAATGCAATTTTAGTCTTTTCTAAAACTTTAAGAAAAAGATTGAAAAATATGATATTCAATCACGCAAACAAGAAAAAAAGATATAAAAAGAAGACCTGATTTATTGGCAATAAAGTTATTGTTAGTAAAGAGATTAAATGGAGGTGGCAATTAAAACATCTTTATAATATGTATGATAAATATTAAACTTAAAACACCTATAACATAAAATTAGTTACGATTTCCTTAAGAAGAATCATATTTCAATATCTATAAATAAGAATGTATACAGCCGTCTCATTTTATTTAAGCATCAGCCATGAGAAAGAAAGAGACGACGCTATTCATTCTACTTTTACAATTAAACATTTTATAATCACATTGAACCACAAATTATTCGAAATATTGTAATCGTTATAAATACAAATTTGGCGAACGTTGCTACATGTTTACAATATACAAATTATAAATAGTGATGTGTGAAAATTGTCGATATATATTCGTATAATTAGGCGCGAATTATCGTTGCAAAATGTATTGCATGGCATTGCGCCTTCGTAGTGATGTTGGTATCGATAAAAAATGTCACGTGCACCTGTTGAATAGTGATGTGTTTGACATTACAAAAATTCTCAACTCGAACGTAATAAAAACCAAATTTATATAGATAGTGATGTAAATATTATTCGATACAATTTTAACGTATTTTCGGCGCGGATCTATCGTTACATAGCTTATTGCGGCGTAGTGTTGCGCCTCGCTTGATCTGCTCCATTAGTGAGGTGTGACACACGCGCGGATCCGGCTGGAAATGAGTATATGTATATTATTTAATACACAAAAATGCTATGACGTATGAAATTAAAATTTGATAAAAATACTTTCACGTCCTGTAAAAAGAATGTCCTGGAAAGAGTGAGGCATTTTGATATTTCTACTTATTTGTATCTCTATAAATAATGAATTGATTAAAAAAAAAACATCAAAATTCCCCTAGGATAAGATAAATTTTTGGAAGAATAAAAAAAATTTATCACGTGGGATGTAAGCCCGCGTCTTTTGTCAAACCGTAGCAACGCCTAGCCTCTCGGCCACCCGTGATCCTGCCACAGTAATCGAATTTCTTCTACTCTTTCGGTTTTATGTTCTTAAGGTACACCCCATGTCTTCCGATTACTCTTGTGATATGTTGTGTATATGAGATACAGTGCGTGCGTAGAATACACAGATCTACTGTTTGGTGTAGCGGGTACGCAGTGCTTAACCAAAATGTTAGTGATACTATGATATAGTTGACAATGTACAAAAATGTCAAGTGGTGTATTTGACTTTATCTTTCAATGATTTAAATTTCTAGTATATTAAACATTAAAAATTGGAAATAATTAATAAATTTTAAAATCTACATCTTTCAAGTCCAGGTTTATTAATACTTTAGTATGCGCTGTAAAGGACGTTGATTATTCACACTCAATGCAAAGTGGCTAGTGGCAAGTGCGTAGTGTCTGCTGCAAAGTGTGTGCGTGTGTATGCACTGTACACACACACACAGTTAGGTACCTGCGCGCGCGCGTTGATGGCGTCGCGCACGAGAGCGCCGCGGGCGGGCGCGCGCCGCTGCAGCGTGGCCGACAGCTTGTCCAGGAACGCCGGCTGCACCGCCGGGCTTGCTGCGGGGTCAATTATAATATAATATATTATCGCTTGACGCTCGTCCCGGCTCCGCCCGGATATCAAAGTTCCTGTTTCATTTCAAGGGAGCATTCAATCGGGATAGAAATTAGCCTATCGCCTAATCTCATACCTTGCCTGTTTAACAAATTTCATCAAAATCCGTTCGGTAGTTTCAGCGTGATTGACAGACGAACATCCAAATAAACTTTCACATTTATAATACTATTCAATTCGTCAATTTATTTATTCAAGTAACAGAATTCAGTCTGTTAGTAACCGTATGCCTTAAATGCAATTACTGTGAGAAATAGGTCAGCTTTTCCCCTAAAAGCGGGCAGCGCATTCGCAGAGGCACTAAGTATGCGAATGTTCATGGGCGGTGGTGATCGCTTACCAGCAAGCGAACCACTAACTCAGATGCCAGCTTATAGAAAAAAAACCAAAAACACAAAAAATAAACATACCTTTGGGCTTATGCGTATCGGCCGCAGTTATAGTGGATATCGCTCGGCGACTGGTCCGCGGCGACAGCTGCGGGGCCAGCTTCGCGCTCAGACTTGCTATGAGCCCACTCGCTGGAATATACATATATTTTTTAATATATACTTAAAACTGATATTTTGTTAACGTAGACGTTGAAATACTAAAAGAGTATATATAATAGAGAATTCAAATGAAAGACTAGGCTAGGAAAAAATGGGATAGGGGAAGCATCATACAACCATTCACCTGCTCGGCGATAAAAAATAAATCATCATAAAAAAGCATTCAGTCAATGTGGGCCGTGTGTAATTTTAACAATCAAGAAGTAAATAAATTACTTATTATTACATTGCATTC
>NC_052126.1:5303127-5348800 GCF_012273895.1 Zerene cesonia
CGAGCGCTGCGCCGCCGGCACCGCGTATATGCCGTCCGCCGCCCGACGCTCCGACAGCTTCAGACCTGGGATGAATACGATAAATAGATAGATAGATAGATAGATAGATACAAAGTTTATTAAAAGAACACATTAAATACATGACAATTACAAATTAAGACGATTACACAAAGAAAAGTGAAGAAATCGAAACCGATATACGATTTATTTTTTATCCTCCGTCTGTCTGTCTGTCAGGATCGTCTTTCTGAGGCAAATGTGGACATAAACCAGTGAATAAAAATGTGTCTGTACATTGAATGCATTTAAGAAAAATTCAAAGGGGGTTGAAAAACATTCATGGAGTACGAATCCAAAAAAATTGTGTCCGTCTGTGACGATATATGTATATTATATGTGTTATATGTATATAGATATACAAAGACAAACCTGTCTGTCCGTAGTGCGAATCGTTATGGATCCTTGGACCGAAGCTCGAGAAAGGCTTGTCGGAGTTGCCGGGCGTACAGGGAGATGACGCTTGCGAGGATTCTTTTACTTCTCCGTACATGTTACCTGAAAGTGTACTTTATTATGAACCCAGAGAGTCCAGTTTCCTTTTCCTCACCCTTCCCAGTGCATTTCTTTTTTCCAGTCGTTAATCCTTTTCTTATCCCTTCCCCCTTAAAAGCGGGCAGCGTATTCTCAGAGGACTGAGCCTCTCCGAATGTTCATGTGCGATGGTGATCGCTCACCATCAGGCGAACCACCAGCTCAGTTGCCCGCATATGGCATAAAAACACTGTCAATCTTAAATTGATATGACCAATTATATAATTATATTTAGTTGTTTTAATGTCTAGTATAGTTCTAACATTTTGGCAATTAAGAGCATAATTGATGATGGGAAACTCACTCGCACTCCCATCCCTAAACAGATCCGAGTTGGAGCTATTCAAGCTATTCTTCCTCGCGTATATGGAATTCTCGAAGGCCACGATTCTGTGCCCTGTCTGCCCGTAAATAGGGTTCAAATTCCCAGCGAAATTGCTTTTAGCCTGCTGGAAAGTGCTCAATTGACTTTGACTTTGGCTCTCGTAATTCTGATTCTGCTGATTTTGTTGATTCTGATGCTGTTGATTCTGATTCTGGTTGATCGTTCGCCGCAACAGTCCGGGAGAAGCCGGCATGTGCTTCAGTTCGGTTAATTGTTTAACAGTTTCCGCTACGTTTATGCCTTGATGACCTAGAGTTTAAAATAAAAAATTATCCTTCGTTATTGACGATTCACATAAAAAAAATTCAAATAAACAAAAACTGATTATATATAATATCGGCTAAGCACTTATATAGATAAAAAAGACATATCCATCTTCATATATGTTTATGAAGAAAAACCTCGCCTATTAACATACCAGCAGCGGTTTCATGGTCCGGTTGCAAGAGGAAAGCGGGGGGCGGAGGCAAGTTGTCCGCATCCGTATTCAAATGCGCATTTTGCACGTTGCTCTGAAATTTATAGACAAACATATAAGTATTTCTTATTATGGAACTTAAATATGGTTCTGGTTATTGGATTATTATCCATACGGAAATGAACTCGAAAAACGAAGAAAGACATAATGCCTCTTCAATCTATTATAATTTGCTACTAATATTAGCTATAGATGCAAAAAGTTTGTACGATAGGACTTTTTTACACAAAAAGCTAATCGGATCTATTTGAAATTTGATACCGAGATACATAGATTTTTGATAGCACAATTCACGTAAAAACATATATAGAACAGAAACAAACGTATTTTTAAGTCGCAATCTCTTCTAGACCATGTGTAATAATGAGAAACATTTCAAAAGGGGCGGGTGTGAAAATAAAAACTACTGAGACTATTGGTCTGCTAAGCTGATTATGGACAATGTGTGGGCGCGATATGGAGAATAAAAAACGAACTAGACCAATAGTCCACACTAGACTAAGACTATAAGTCTGGATGAGCACATCCAGCCGGCTCACCTGCACGAAGGGCCGCTGCGGGCGCGATATGGAGGACGAGCGGCGCACCGGCGGCGGCGGCTTGCCCACCGAGCTGGACGAGCCGCGCCGCGACCACGCCGCGCCCGCTGCGCACAACCAAACACGCTTATTAAATACACTTTACGCATGGGGGGGGAGGGGTGGAACGGAATTTTGTGGTAAAGGAAGGTGCAGGGAGTTCTCGGACTCGAGAAGGAATTAGTAGCATAATGATAGTGTATTTAGGTAGGAAGACTCAAGCGAAGATGGCTTTATTTGAGAGAACTAGTGAATGTAGTGATAGAAGTATAAATTGGGTAAATGACGAAAACGAAAAATATTAAAAGAAAAAACTCTGATTCATCAATATCAGCTCAAACATTCTCCCACTGTATCCCTCCTAGCCAAAATGTTAAAAGTTTTTTTTATCTCTAAGTACATAATATATTAGAATCTTACATGTGAATAATATACCGTGCTAAACATTACGCTAGGACATATAACAAAACATACAAACAAAACGCATGCTATATTATTTTTCATAAGACATTTACATAAAACAAAAAAAAAGCAATAACAGAAAATTGAAACTACTTCTCAAGTACTCTGAAAACAAAAAACACAATAAAAACTCACAGGTTTACAGATATGCTGTTGCCTTCAGCTATTTCTGAAGAACTTTCACCTTGAAGGTCCTTATTTGTTAAGTGATAAGAAAACTTAAATGGTAGTTATATCACCTCTACTTTACGGTTCCTCTCAGCTCCTAACACAACTTGTAATTCTTTCCAGGAATTTCCGCATTTTCCTCAAATTGGGAAATAGAAATTAATTAATTCTGCCATTTATCCGCCAACTTTCCCTCCTCTCTCCTTTTTCACCAACTCCTCTCTACCTCCACTCACCGGACATAGAAACCGGGCGTCGTTTCGGCACAGCCGGCTTGCCGACGGTGGCAAAGGTCGGCTGGTCCAGCTCTTCCAAGCTCCTCACGGCCTCCTCCAGGCTGCCGAGCGACACGGAGAAGCTGTCCCGCGCGGCGGCCACCGCGTCCCGCCGCAGCGTGACTATCTCTGACGTGACTACGTGACGCGCAAGCGGATTGAGACATGCAGGGTTGCGGTGGAGACGGAATAATAGATGGCAATAAAGATGGTTTTCGTATGTATGAATTACTATTTTTATGATCTATTACTATATTTATTACTATGGCGGATAAATGGTTCAAACACCAGCAGACAATAAGATATTATAATTTAATGTGTGCGAACTCTCGCTTTTACTAGTTATTTCTTTTTATTTAGCCTTTTTTGACTCCCGAATTTCCTTGTAGGAGCTTCATTATGGGTTATAAGGTTAAAAAACACCCGTGTAGAAAAGGATAAGGACTTTGATATAATCGAATTTGATTAATGTTCAAAAGTAGGATTTTTGTGTGCTTTTTTACTATTTGTATAGGAAGCAGAGAATATTTCATTGAATAATGCGTTGAGCTGAGAATTCCATTTTTTTAAATCTCAAGCTAAACAAAAATACTCCTTATATCCTCAGAATGTACTATTGCATAGAAAATTATAGTAAATGTGATCTGGTCGAAAAAATTGCAATCTACTTCATTCCATAAACAGGCTTTCTTAACTGCTTTTTGCTATTAATTCATTTTTTAGCAACGTACCTATTTTTAAAGGACCTTATAGACATATTATTCCATCTCCAATAAACAAAACAAAATGTAAATAGCAAATAAAATTAACTCAACATTATAAAACAACACTAGCTTTAACAAAAAGAAGAAAAAAAAAACATTTCTTTAACATCCAATTCCACCAAATACTTTTTCCACATTCATTCTAATAGAAATACAGTTAATCAATGAAATCATTGGTCAGTTTTTTGGTGAAATTGGGCTTCAGAAGCAAATAGACAATTTTATTTCGGAAGACGTGGCAGTGATGTGATGAAAATTCAATCATAGAATGATGAAACGTATATCATTAAGCTAAGACTCAAATTGGTTTGCAGTAGTTTCTTATCTTTGTGTTTAACATATGAGAAAGAGACTTTTCAATTGCCCTTAATCTTTATCAACTATTGCTAGTACGGATTTACCATCAATATAAAATCAAATCTATCTAATATTTTATGCAATTTTTACGTTTATATGTTTGTAATGAGAAGTTGTATCATGTATTCTATATTTATTTTTATCCCTCATTAATACTCGAACGCGACCAGAGCTTGACTTAACGTACTTATATTTTCGATTCCTTTAAAAAAAATACAGTCAATATGAATTTCATCACTTCACAACCCTGAAGTCTATTTGCTTCAACAACATCCTAACTCCACTATCACACGGCAAACAAGAAGCGACTCTACGCCACACGCACAAGGCTCACCGTCAGCCAGCGACGCCTGGTGGTGGGCGTGGTCCTCCGCCGCGAAAGCGCCCTGGCTACCGTAACCGCTAGACGATTCTAGAGACGATTCGCTTGCACTCGACTCGGAACACACCTGGAATTTTATTAAAGGATTATTTAATTACATTCCCACTTAAAAAAACGTATAAATATGATGAAATAGTTAATATAAGAGGACAAAAATTTTCATTGCATATACAAAAAAAAAATACACAAAGTCCAAGAAAGAAAAACATATAATAGGGAAATCTTTGATACTGACATATTGAATTTGGTAGGTTCACTAATATTTTAACCATAAAATAAATTGAAATCATTTAACGATTTTAGTTTCGAGCCACTTAATGGTCAATTATTATTATAAATATCAATATTTAATATTAAAATAACATACAATGTTTAATAGTTCGGCGAATGTTATTGCTGGCCACAGCGGTGATGTGACCAAGACCAAGTTGACTTACTTTTTTAACACCTTGAAAAAATCGCCAATACTGTATCTCAATCCATTCCATAGATTTGCAACATAACGAATCCCTCATGAAATTGGCCATAATGTGGGATCCAGAAAAAAACACACTTGCTTGATAACCTTAATCTTATTATTCTAATCGCATTATATTAAAACAAAAACTATTTCAAGCGAATACTCCCTAACTAACGTGAAATTCTCGGCAGAAATAATTTTCCAAATGTCGATCTATCGAAGCTAGTGGCCGAAAATATATTCCACTATTGTTTCCCTTTCTAAACAATGAACACAATTGGCATGTTTATATTATCATCGCGCCTTAAATGCTGAACGTATTTGGATACAGTTTTTGCACACAAAGTGTACAATTGATAATTATTTTCAGCACAAAAGATCACTGACAACCTAGGTCACATTCCTAGGGAAGGCTAGATAAACAACACAAAAATAATCAAGTCAATCGGGAGGGAAAACCCAGGGAGTTATCATGTAACAAATCCAATAAAATACATTAATAAATTCAGTTTTTGACAATATTACTGTTAAAATTAATGCAGTCTATCCGTGTAAGTATTGGGGTCAGGTAAAAGTCCTATAACTGAAACGAAAAATACACCAAAAGCCCAAATTGTAATCCCCACTTACAACTTTTACTCTAGTGTATTATGAACTAGCTGTGACCCGCGGTTTCACAAGCGTAAGTGCGTATCCCGTAGGAATATTGGGATAAAAAGTGGCCTATATGTTATTCCAGTTGTCCAGCTGTCTACGTACCAAATTTCATTGCAATCGGTTCAGTAGTTTTTGCGTGAAAGAGCAACAAACACACACACACATCCTTACAAACTTTCGCATTTATAATATTAGTAGGATTAGGCTTTCTATGAATATTTTGACAGGCATAATTTAATGAAGCACGCTATTGTTAATTCATGTTTGCGAATAGTTCACCGCAACGAACAATGCACCATTCTCAGATGAGCTACGTTGAGAAATTTCATCGAGATCAACATAACTTGATACTTGTGTGGGAGTCGAGCACGCTTCGGCACGAATTGGGCCAGCTCGCACCGGGGAAGTACCACACCCCTATATAAGAGCGGCATGAAATAGTAGCATGCTACCGTGTCTCGTACGGTGGTTGGGGAAGCCAGGGCCCGTTCCCTTTTCCCCATTCTGCCTGGTTGAGATCGCTACCTAACGATAAGGCCGCCTTTTGCTATTTATTTTCAGTAATTTGTTCGCCTGCCTCATATTTTAAAGTCGAATAAAAGATTACATAAAATCACCCGGAACAAATACCGGTATTAAAAACAATAACTGTATAAACATATAATAATAACTGTAATCCAAACAAACGTACATAGTAAATAAAACCATATAATAAATAAACCTAACTTAACTTATAAATACAACACTCTTTTCCGTATTAAAACATTTTCGGGGTTAAAATATAATATATTCAAATAAAACAGTCCCATATCGTAATAAAACCAACGAACTGTTCAAGAAATATCTATCCATACCGACAACATACACGTTTTTAATAATACCTACCTATCCAATTAACTAATTCCGCTATCCTACTTAATATTATAAATGCGAAAGTTTTGTAAGGATGTGTGTGTGTTTGTTGCTCTTTCACGCAAAAACTACTGAACCGATTGCAATGAAATTTGGTACGTGGACAGATGGACAACTGGAATAACATATAGGCAATTTTATAGGCTTTTTATCCGGATATTCCAACGGGATATGGACTTACGCGGGTGAAACCGCGGGGCGCAGCCAGTCTTTTATAAACGCAACGATCAAAATCGTCCAGTCGCGTATACTACAAATACTACAGCACTGCATATTATATCGGTGTTGTTAAATCAACTATTGGCAGTACAAAAACCGCACTGTGGTGAAACGCACGTGGCGAATTATGAGAAACTCGATCGCTATATTTCATATTTTGTGAGTAGTTTATCATTAAATCGTATGTCTACGCTTAAGAGGAGAGATTTTATTGATTGATTCGCTGATATATTATGCAGGGGAATGACTTTTGTTCTGTTGGTGTCAAATAAGCCGTTTAAATTCATTTCTCTTTATAAACTACTTTAGAAATATGGGTTTGAGTTTGGACATCAATATCAAAAGATCACCGAGGCTCCTGTGAAAAGCGGTACCACTCCTGATTCTAAGATGGGACCAAATGACAACAACTTCCTATAAACCAGAAAACGAATCACATCAAGGATTATAGAATATGTACCATGAGCGAAGCCGAGGCGGATCGCAAGTATATTACAAATAGGAGGGATACATTTCGGCCTAATGAATGCAACATCAACATGAAAAATAAAATATTCGCATGAAATCAACAATTCATAAAATACAACGTTTCATTCGAGATAAAGTTTTCAATCAATGCATTAATACAACTGTTTCGACAGCTAAAAACGCATTTACGAGTCGCGATTACAAGTCTTAATCATGAAATACGATTAAACACGTGAATCATGGTGCGATCATTGAGAAACATTGCAGTGCGCTTGCGCATTGAACGTTAGCTATAAACCCAGTAACATTTTATACTCCTTGATATATGATAATGTCTTCTATACTCATATTGGCTGACCCCATAGATATTGTCTTTGGGTATGGGGCAGATGATATATATCTGTTTGACTGATCGGTTTAATTTATGGACAAGTAAGTGTAAGTAGCCATCTGTATCCTGCCAGACAGGTCCAGATCAGATCCTGCGAGGCATTTCGTGTGAGTCCCCACCGAGAATCGAACCCAGGACCCCTCGGTTCTACGCTCATGCGTTGACCAGTATACTAAGGAGGTAGTCGATGATTTTCTAATATTATTTATATTTTATTACAGGGTCTCAAACATTCTCTTCAGCGCAGGATGGTAAGTTAGCTGTATATTTATAACTAATCGATTATGTATGGAAAACCCGCGCCGTGACTGCGGCTGTAGGCGTATCATGCGTTATATTCAATATTACAGAATTCTTTGTTTTATTTTCGTAGTCTTAATCCAATTCTCTACATCGATACAGATGAAAGATATGTATGTATGTTTGTAATATTTTCACACAAATACTGCCTGATCGGTTTCATAATGTTATTTCACAAGTAATTCTAAGCCTGTTGGTTTGAAATTTCTAGATTTTTGTCCAAACTACCGTTATCCAACGCATTGTGCACCAAACGACCTAACAACAAACGCATGCGTCTAGGAATTTATTCTTTATGCACATTAAATACCAATAAAAAACGAGAAAAATTAGTTTCCATCAATCTAGTGAGTGATTGATTGTAACTAATATTTTTCCCTTTTATATTAGTATCAATATGACATTAAAAATAATCACCGTACCATTTATTATATGGTTGAGTATATTTAACTTGATTATGGTAACAAGTGTAAGAATTGGAAACAAATTGTACACTATTATGATATGTTTGTACGTTTGTAACAACAATACTGCTGGTATGATTTTAATGCGGTATATATTTTTGCGTTGTGAAAATAAAATATATGTCTAGGGACGGACTTAGCCAGTCGCTGATAATGTCTCTGATAGCTGATTTAGCATGTTATTTTCATACATTTATATATACAGAATACAGAGTACATATACAGAATCTGTGAAAAGTGTATTAAAATATTACAAATAAATCATGAATGAGTATGAAGGTGTTGCAAGCTCCTTCTTTCATTCGTTAGATTTGTTTATTTTTTATGTTAACTTTCATTGTAACAATCTCTTTCGAATAAATAAATTATATTCTATTTACTTACTGATCTTAATCAAAACAAATACAATAAAGAGGAAACATTTGTGTTTTCGTATGTATACTTACAATAAATTAACACCAAAACCACTGGACCGATTTCAAAGATCAATTCACCATTCGAAAGCTGCATCATCGCTACGCATCATAGGCGATATACGTACCACATACGAGAAGCTGATGGCTCCCACATTAACAATGTTATCAACAGCCCCTACGGTTCGGAAGATGTGAAGGCTGCGTACAAATCTGGCGAAATGCTCGACCAGAACCCACCGATAACCTTACAGAACATCATTAGAAAGCTGAAAGAGAGCGGCGTGTTCAACCCGGAGGAGGCCGATCTGAACGCCAGAGAGAGGAAGGAGCTGAGCAAGCTTTATGACGCTGTCGAGATCATGGTTGGTATATATAGTCTATGCTTTCGCCCGCGTTATATTCAGAGGTATCAACGCACAGCCCAAACGAGATTCGCGTGCAGATAGATGTTATGACGTAGGCATCAGCTAACAAAGGATTTTGATAAATTATAAACCCCGAGGCGGTAAAATATGAGATGAAAATTTATTAGGACCGCGCGAGCGAAACTGCGGGCAATAGCTCGTTTATACAAATAAACCTTCCTCATGAATCACACTATGTATAAAAAAAATCGCATCAAAATCCGTTGCGTATTTAAAGATTGAAGCATACATAGGGCACAGGGACAGAAAAAGCGAATTTGTTTTCTACTATATAGTAATCTATATCGTTTTCTGGTGTAGACGATAAGCTGTTTTCGCGTCAAAGAGTAGCAAACATCCATACATTCACCCATCAATCCATACTTACAAATTTTCGCGTTTAAAATATAAGTAGAAAGTAGAATATGAATGGGGAACATTTAGAACACATTCTATACTACATATATAATCTATACTAATATTATAAAGTTGAAGAGTTTGTTTGTTTGTCTGAACGCGCTAATCTCAGGAACTACTGGTCTGTTTTAAAAATCTTTCAGTTTTAGATAGCCCAATTATTGAGGAAGGCTTTAGGCAATATATGTACCACGGGCGAAGCCGGGGCGGACCGCTAGTATATTATATGCTTTAGCCACAATTATAACATGTGTAACTTTGAATACTGAAATTGTGTCGAATCTGTGAGTAAAAATGAATTTAGTATTTCGATCTTCCAGGTGACGTCACGGAACCGCCAACCTTCGACCGTCCAAAATGTATTCTCTTCGTTGCGATTGGTCGAGAGAGTGGTTAAGAAACAGCTGAAAGAGGGCCAGTTGTCCGAGTCTTTGGCGTCCAAGTTCAACTGGGACAAAATGTGAGGTCGTTTAACCATTAATGTAATTAAAATAGTCATACAAGTAATTACTGATTTACAAAAAAATCATTAACGTTGGGGGGATGGGGCGAGGTATCACTCCTGATTCTGAAATGGGACAAAATGACAATAATTCCCTATCAAAAACAAAACAGATTTACGTCAATCGTTTGACAAAACCACATGTATCAAGGTTTACATTTTGTACCAATAACGTAGATTTTTACGTGTTAAATTATTCTAGAAGTAGATGAAGTAGTTTCTTAGTTACTACTATATAAAACAAACTTACAAAGTTATTGTATGTTATTTTATTTGTGTCTTTAAAGTATCCTCAATCAATCATCATCAGCCCATAACATGTTCCCACTGCTGGGGCACAGGCCTCCTACGAGGGTTCAGGCCATAATCCAGCACACTGGCCAAGTACGAGTTAGCATGATGATGTCACATGTCGTCGAACGTGTAGTTCTCGGACATACCGGTTACCTCACAATATTTTCCATCACTGATCACATTAGATTGATTAAATAAAAAAAAAAACAATTTATTTCTTGCACGCTCGCCTGGTCTCGAACCCCCGACTTCATTAAAGCATTAATTATTTCAATAATATATCTAAGTAAAATATAATGGGTCATTTTTTTTTTCAGTTCAGCGCGTACCGTGCCTGACAAACCGATATATCATTTGGACAAGGACACCAATATGAGAGTATTTGAACTTTCGTAGGAATGTATAGAAAGAGAGAGAGAAGAAAGAAAAACCACGAAAATATATAACAAATAAGAATTAGAAATACATTAAAAAAATATTTATATTAAGTTTATATAATTGTAATTATACGACTAGATAATTTTTAATAGACTCTTCATTTTTTTAACCGTATGTAACTGAAGTTTACCTAATGGAGTGAAATTTTTATATATATCTTTTATGATGCGTTCTTCGTAATATTATTTCGTTTCTCTCGATATATTGTGAAGTCGTAATAAGACCTGGTAGTTAGTGAGAATAAAAAAAAATCGTTTTGTAGGAATAATCATTTTCAACTAGATATTATTGTGTTTTATTCGTGTCGACCAAAACCGGGTCAAAACGCTTCACCTGCATACAAGATATTTCGACAAAGTATTATCTATACAGTATCACATATATATATTTACATTTCAGGCGGGCTACTGTGACGTCTTAGAGCGCTACCAATTCCAGTGTGGAAAGTGATGGCGCTATATAGCCTGTCTTTTCCCACACTGGAATTAGTACTGCTGTAAGACATCTCGGTCTTACCCCTCGCCCCATATATATGCACAAGGACAATTTATTCTATTTAGACTTTAACACGTTTCTGTATTAGTATATAAGATATTATTGTTTTATTAATAAAGATAATTAAGGGTAAAATAAAAAAAAAATATTCGTTTTTGTTACAAAACTTAAGTTGAGAATCCTAGAACTACTCGACCGCCTTAAAATTGTCAGAACTAGACGAAATATAAACAGGACCACGTGGCAGGCGCCAGATTACAAATCAAAAAAAGCATCATAATTATCCGTTCACCAGGCAAAAATTTATGAGCTAACAAACACAAAAAAGTACATATTCGAATTGATACCCCCCCCCCCCCCATCCCTTTTTTTGAAGTCGGTTGAAAAAGTAGGTACCTTTTCCTGGTGCGGATACTCCCCGTGCTGATGCTGCGCACGCGACGCCGCCATCGTCGCCAACTCCGACATGTTCACGTACAACGCTTGCGGCATTTCTGTGAAATTATTAATTATATATGTACCTATGCGGGAGTCGAGTACGCTTCGGCACGAAGCTCGGGCCAGCTCGCACCGGGGAAGTACCACACCCCTACAAAAGAGCGGCATGAAATAGTAGCATGCTACTGTGTTTCGTTCGGTGAGTGAGGAAGCCGGAGGCCCGTTTCCGTTTTCCGCACCCTTCCCAGTCGTTTCCTTAATTCCTCTTATCCTATCTTAAACCCTTTTCAATTACAGTCGGCAATCTATTTGCAAATTCCAAATGTTCATGGGCGGTGCCAGCGCTTACTATCAGGCGACCCACCAGCTCCTTTGCCGACGATGACGTAAAAAATAATAATACAGTCGATTTATTAGCGTTAAGCCCTGTGGCCCATTTGTGTCCCCGTGTGGAGTATGGGGTATGTCCTTCGTGATCCCTGGTAGATGAGAAATCGAAATCAGCGGTGTTAATAAGAAAAAATATTTAATTAGAATTATACTCCACGTATTAAGCGATACTTTAACTCTAAACATACTCTTTCGCAATTTCTTTGTTTGTTTTTTTACATTAAAATATGTTGTTATTTAATTCAAATAATATACTGTCTGAAATAATTAAATAACACATTTATTTGTTAGAACTAATTATAAGATAACACAACACACCCACACTATATGCATTTCAATTTGTCTTTTCAAAATGCGGGTAGTTTTAACAAAACCAAAGTACCTTTAGTTAAATGCGGCGGTAGTGACGACGGCTTCGGTTTCATTTCGCTATGCAACGTGGAGTTGGCTTTAGACGGCACCAGGGGTCTCTCTAGTGAGGAACACCTCTGTAGAAAATAAATAAAAAATGTTTTAAAAGGTGGTAACATATATGTATATAACACTATCACAACAATATCACACACAAAAATTAAAATAAATAAAACTGTTATGGGGCTTTTAGAACAAAATAAATTAACTATAAAGTTACGAAATACATAAATAATCGGAAAATATAAGACTTAAATCAATCCAAAAGTTCACCATTGCAAAAAAAAAATAAAGGGGGAGGGGGGGTTACATTACTATTAAACTAAAAAAAAAACCATAGTTTGGCAAACCATGTCCGGCAAATGACAAAATAAACCAATCATACACGAACTATACATAACTCTGCCCAAAAAAAAATCTTTCAAAAACGAAAGAAAAATCCAAAAAAAAAACAATCAACTCACAGTGGGCAGAGGCGGCCTGGCGTAAATGCCGGTGTCGCGTTGGTTCTCTGCGAACGTGTGCACGCTGAGCGCGGGCCGCGCGTGCGCGCGCTCTGATCCTGCTGGGGTTCGAAACGTGGCTTCAGTTCTGTACTACACTAGCTGTTGCCCGCGACTTCGTCCGCGTGCGACATTACAGAAATAAACAATACACAGCTCCTACCCGGTAGGTTATGGCGTGATAGCATTTTTTTTTTTTTTTTTTTTTATGTCATAGCGGGCAGCTGAGCTGGTGGTTCGCTTGATGGTAAGCGATCACCACCGCCCATAAACATTCGCAAAGGTAGGACCTCTGCGAATGCGCTGCCCGCTTTTATGATGTAAGGGAAAAGGAAAGGATTAACGACTGGAAAGAAGGAATGGACTAGGACGGGTGAGGAAAAGGAAACGGGCCTCCGGCTCCCCCACTCACCGTACGAAACACAGTGGCATGCCACTATTTCACGCCGGTTTTCTGTGGGGGTGTGGTACTTCCCCGGTGCGAGCTGGCCCAATTAGTGCCGAAGCGTGCTCGACTACCACATACAAGCATGTATATGTTGTCCCGATCTGTTAGTAATATGCATGCAAAATATGAAGTAAATCCATGCAGTAGTATGTGAGTTTAGCCCGGACATACATACAGACAAATAGACAAAAATTCTAAAAACTGTATTTTTGGATTCGATGGATTTTTGATTTCGTTCGATATCAATTATATGATTATTTAGCTGTATGTAACTTAAAGCCCGCGGCTTCGCTTCGCGCAGTCAAAAGGGGATCTTGTATAGTTACCGATTACTTGGGATTTCTCAAAACAACTGCACAGTTTTTGATAAAAATTCAGTGTGTTATGATTATTTTTTAGTTAATGCATATATTAAAAAAGACACCAACGAGAAATAAACATGAATGTTTTTTAATATATAAAAAAAAAACAAATTTCACTTCACCACACAACGTTATGGGAAATTAAACCTTGTAGCACATATAAATAGAGCATTACCAGCCGATATAGTATGCGGCCTGCCCCCCATTATAGCGGAGGCGGCTCTCTCGAATTGCGCTGTATCCTTCAAATCTGGCCAGGTTGCTGATGCTGCAAGATAAGATACGAGTACATTGAGAGGACAAGAAAAATTAAAAAATTAAAAAAAAAATACAAAAAACTTAATAGCGTGCATCAGGATATGAACTATTTTTAAAGTATGAAAGTTGAAATTTTTTGAATTGACCATGCTAATATATAATATATGGGTAAGCAGTTTGATTTTTATGCAATTATTCTTGAAGCAACAAAGTAATTTAACAGTGAGCTGTTTTTGAATTTATGAAATTGGTTCGGCAGTCTTTGTGTGAAAACATTACAAAAACATACGTTTACATACAAATCATTCCTCTTTCAAACATCAGTGTGGATAAATTTTCGATGTTGAAAAATGTCAACCCGCGATCAAAAGCGGCCGGTATTATAATAAATCATCGTTGCAGCCTTTTAGGACGTCCACTGTTGCACATAGGCCACCCCCAAAGATTTCCAAAACCAATCTATTGGGGGGGGGAATATGCCATACTTGCCACGCTTGGCAGACGGGTTGGCGAGCGCAGTTGCTGGTGAGGGAGAACATGCATAACGCTGCTGCCCGTTTGCATGTATGGAACCCTTAGTCGCCTTTTACGACACCCACAGGTGCTATTCTAAACCGGCACCATACAGTATATAACTGCATAAATAACTCACCGGCATTCATAATATCATGTGGATCGTCGACATCGTCGCGCGCTTTCGTCGGAGTCAGGCATTCGCTGGTCACGCTTTGGTTGTCTGAGCCCTACAGACAGACAAAAAAACAATAAAAATATATACATGGAATTGTCTTTAGAAAATAAATATGTGTCTGTATTTCGAGTAATAGTAGAAATAGAACGGACGTAGAATTTGATCTGCTAGAAGCCAGGGCCGATATCCTTATCCTTTTCCATTCCATGCTTTCTTACAGCAATAATTTATTTATTCTATTTTAAATATATATAATCCATATACTTCAAAATAACTAACTTTATTTGCTATAGACTTAGAACAAAACAGAAGAGATATAGTGCAGAATTAATGGAGAAAGTATTAAATATATTTAGGTTAAGCTGCCTTCACAAATCGAATATTATGTGAAATATTGATAGAATGTTAGTAAATAAAAGAAAAAAACACTATTTAAGTAATTTAATTTCCTCATTGCGAAAAATCTATTGACAGTTATATTCACTTGTATTAGATAATGGTAACGATTATAAGAAACAATACAAACTGTTGCAGTAAACTATAATTGAAATTATTACAATGCGACTACATTATTAAAAATTAAAAAAGAATATATATTGCAAAGAAAGCATAAGATAGCCAAAACCCTAAAGATATAACCAAAAGCTACCACATAAATCCAATTACTGCATAAGCAAGCAAAGAAAAAGAAGGAAAGAAGCAAAAAAATGAAATAAAAAATACATTATCTACATAAAGCGATGGTCGCTGCAACGCATCTTGTGACCTAAAACCGGAGTCGGTACTGCACACACTCGCCAACCGGAATGGAGACTGATAAATAAAAAAAAACAACAAAAAATAACAAAAAGAAACTAAAAAAAAACTTACACAATAAGAAATTTAAACAAGTTGTAAACGAATGTAAAAACAAAAAATACAAGAGGAAGAAAAAATCAATGCATATAATAAATATACAAATTTTTTAAACTGTCTAAGAAACTATTATAACTTGTCTATCAAAGCAAAGCTCAAACGTACTGTAAGTCTTATATTTTAAATTAAAAACATTATGTTCTCTAACTTCAATATTCGATTCTATCCTCCCCAAAATACAAGTCACAAATTGCCAAAATCTCTATCGTAATTTGAAATTACCGTATACCATTAAGTTAGTACTTATAATTTCTCAGATTTCTGAACGTCGTATCTCTCTTTGTATTACCAAACAAAGCCCTGCTGTCAGTTGGCAATAAACTCAAAAACTACTAAATCGTTTTTTAATTTTGTTTACACCAATGAATAGCGAGGATGTTTTAATATTTTATAATACGTTTAGTTTTAGATAACGCGGGTGAAGCCACGGTTGGGAAACTAGTAAATAGTCTAAATAATATGTCTAATTTATTTTATTATTTTAGTAATTTTGTTTGTATGAATTAAGCATTAAGCTATCAAATCGTTTGTTAATAAGGACGAAAATGTTTGAGAAATGTTTGTATTGATATCTATTCCCGCTACGTAGTTTCGTGCCCAAAGGCTAAGAGGCTTTGCTTCCATCTGTTTGTCTGTCTTTCCGTCCGTCAGGCTGCAACTCACCAACCGTGATAGTATGACAGTTGAATCAGTATCAGATTTATGTTGCCGCTATAACAAGATCATAAAAACTCAAGGTTAAACTACGTTCGGCACGGTCATAAATTGGATGAGTAATCAATTTATCTTACAATTGCTTTTTATTCATAATCTTTTATTTATAAGGAACCCTTAGCGTCGCGGGCCCAACTCGCACTTGACCGATTTATGAAGTAAGTTTTAACACGCAACGACGTCAGTACGATGCAATACCTACCACTTTATCAATTATAATATTTCCTTCCTTAACGTTATCTTATTGAAATGAATTATAACAATGCATAATAACTACATTAAATATGTAATTTGTTTTATAAATTATACTTGTGCATACTCATACCATCATCAGGATTTTTTAACCGATTGTAACATTTCAAATTATTTGATATATTTTTTTTTATTTGTCTACGTCACTCGAAAAAGGTTAAAAACGAATGATCTCATTTACGATTATTTTAAAGACGTAATTAAATACTTGACTATCTAGTCTTTATACAAATTTATTAAAATAAAAATCACTACATTGTATTATAATATAATAATAATCACTACATTATATATTGACCGCCTCCTTGGCACAGTGGTTAACGCGTGAGCGTATAACCGAGGGGTCCTGGGTTCAATTCCCGGTGGGGACGCACAAAAAAAAAATATCTCGGTTTGGCAGGATACAGAAGGCTGATCACCTACTTGTCCCTAAAGAAAATCGATCAGTGAAACGGATGTACATCATCTGCCCCATACCCCACTAGGGGACACGGGACTTCACTTCACTACATTATATATATCAAAGACGTTTACTGTGTCTGGATCTATGTATGAAAATATAGCATGTGAATTAGATCTTTAAAACAACACAATAGATTTTGATGGAGTTTTCATTTTTATTTTATATCTTTAAACGAGCAATATATATATATACATAATTGGAATCTCGGAATCGGCTCCAACGATTATTATGAAATTTAGTATAATCGTGTTTTATTCGTGTTTTATCGACTTAAACTAGAGGCGTTTGAGTAGTCCCAATTTATTATGACTCTTCCTGACATCTATTGGCGAATATAATATAAAAATTAACTACTAATTTATAATTACTAATTTATAAAAAAACAAAAAAAAGACCGAGCAAAGCTCCAAGGTCATCCAGGTACTTAGTCTTTATCTGTCCCTATGTAGGCTTAAAATTTTAAAACTATGCAACGGATTTTGATGGTTTTTTTTTTATAACAGTCAAAGTTATTCAAGAGGAAGGTTTATAAGTATAATAACATCTTTTAAACTACTCCGAATTGAACGAGTGCGAAGCCGCGGGCAAAAGCTATTTATTTATAAAAAAAAATCATTACCTACTCTATTACTACAATAATTACCAAAATACAAATTCAAAAAAGCAATATAAAAATATGGAACATAACAAACAGAACATGGCATTATTAGCGGCACCAACTTGTCTCTGGCATGGAGAAAAATTACAATATCATGTTCCGTACATCACTTTCAATACCTTTCGCCATATTCAATAATTAAAATTCCGATAGATTAAATTCTTGAGTCTTTCGTCAGATAGTACCTACGCGTATTAAACGCGCGTCAGAGTGTTAGCCTGACGCCGCTATGACGTCATGATACCGCCATCATACCGTCGAAAAGAGCAACAACGCTCTGACACCCGCTGAGTACGCGTTTTATCCAACATAGCCTTTATGTCTTTGTCAGGCTTTTTCAGATAGTTAGCGTTTTCAAAGGCTATGTCATAGCACGTTTGTCGCTCGCGTCAGGGCGCTAACCTGACGCCGCGCTATGACGCCGAATTACTTGTATACTATAATAAGAAAATTTTTCGCCCATTTCAAAGATAAGTTGGTAGCACTAAACATGGCGGGTGACACACACTGTACGGGTAGTATGGAAATATACCTGGTTGTGATGCGAGTCGGCGGAGGGCGCGGGCGTCGCGCCGCCCGACGACGCGTTCGATATCGGTGTGGAGCAGCTGACCGTTGAATCTGAAATGTTGTTTGTTTTTTTTTTATAGTACTTTATTTGTTATTTTTTTTTATATATATTAATGCAATTTTGAAATGTTTGAAGAATATTAATTAAATAAAAATAAAATAAAATCATTTTTTTATTCTTTATAATTGTGTAACACCTGTGGACTGGTTCATCTGTTCATCCGGTTTGTGGGGCACGCTACTGTGTTTCGTACGGTAAAGGGGGGTCCGGAGGCCCGTTTCCTATTCCTCACCCTTCCCAGTACATTCCCACTTTCCAGTTTCTTTCCTTATTCCTTATGCCTTACCCTTTTAAACCGGCCAGCGCATCCGCATAGGCACTACCTCTGCGAAAGTCCACGGCGGGTGGTGAACGCTCACCATCAGGCGAACCACCAGCTCAGTTGCCCGCTATCACACAAAAAAAGGAGCAGTAAACACAAACCGTGGCGCTCGGAGTGACTGAGCGAGCAGATGGACGTGAGCGACGACTTGCGGCTGCCGAGGCGCGACGAGCTCGGCGAGTGCGGCGCCGAGCCGCCCTCCCACCCGCTGTAGCTGCACTTTATGTCGCAGATCACCTATACACAAATAATAATTATAACGAAAATAGTTTTAAAAATTCTAAAAACACTTTACGCTTTAATAATAGAATCAAATAAATTGTCTCAATATTATAGCATATACAGAACCTATTATCAGGATAATATGATAAACTTATGAAGTTATTGTCTTGTTACCGATCCTTGATAATTATACAAATAATTTAAATTTGTTCGTCAATACCGAATCTAAAGGATTCATTGGTTACATACAACTTTACAGAAAAGTAGGTGAAGCTTATTTCATAGATAGCTACGTTAACACATTAAAAGGGACAATGTTGTCAAAAATTCCATAAGTCCCATTTGAAGATCTGCTAAATCAAAAGCTCCAACAATATCACCTGCAAGCTAGCCGGCGGCAGACTGCGTGGCTCCGCCGTGTGTCGCGCCAATTGCTCCGTGCCCTCTTGCAGGTGACCGACCTCCGCTAGCATGGCCACTTCACTCTCCTGAAAATTATTTATACATAATGAGATAGTTTTATAAACATTGGTCCTATAATAGCGCCTTTAAGCAGCTCAGAGTAAATAATATTAAATAGATATTCGTTTTAAAGTATTATAGCGTCTCGGTACCTTGCGATGTCCTTTTTTGAATAAAGAATAAAACATAAAGTTATGTTTAGCATTAAATATTAGGTCTTCTGCCAAAATGACGCTAAATTTAAAATGAAAGCAATTCAGCCAAGCTTAATACAATAAATGGTATTTAGATTAACGTCAGATTAATTGTATTGAAAACCAATCAAAACAAGACCTTAATAAGTTTACTTATTGTCCATTTTACAATGACCAAATGAGAATTCAGACTTACCACTACAGGGTTGAGCAACGAAACGAAGTGGCAGAAGCGACTCCTCTCCTCTATAAGTGCTGCTTTTACAGCTTTCTCCTCCATTTCCTCTAATTGCTCTTTGCGCTCTTGAATATCCTAAAAAAAAAAATCTCAATACTGGAATGTACGTTTTCAACTTTTAAATAGTGGTACGCATTGTCTTCTTCTGTGGTAATATGGTAACAGCACTCGGTGTACGCGATCACCGAGTGCTGTTCGAGTGCTGTCACCGAGCGTAAGAGTGAAAGAAGAGATAAGTAAACTCGTTCAAACAAATAAAGAGACAGACTCTTCGGTTTTATGTTATTAAGTATAGATTTTCTTTGTTTTATAATCACAGAGCTACATCGTCTGCACATACTTCTAGATATTTCCAGTTCGATGTTCCTGCCAATCCTTTTTATGTTGCCACAACCTCAGATGCATGGACACATCGTTCAGCCGCTACAGGTCCGTCACCCCTCACGCCTTGCGCGACTACCACATCATTTTAGTACACTACTTTTTCTACGCTATGCTTTTGCGTGAATTGGGTTCTAGTCATCCCACTGTTGTTAGGGTCGACCCGAACTCTAGACCTATTTGTTTTCTTCTTAACCATCTCCCTTTACCAGCTCACCTGCAACGACACATCGTTCCTCCGCTTCAGGTCCGGCGTCGCCCGCCTCGCCTTGCGCGACTGCCGCTGCGTCTCGTGCACCCTGCGCCTGAGCTCTGCGCGCGCGCGCTTGCACTCGCGCGCGTGCTCGCGGCTCAGCGCGCCGGTGCCGTTGCAGCCGCGCCGCCACTCATCCGCGCGTTCGGACAGCGGCGTTATCAGACGCTCCATTAGTGTGCTGGATTAGAACATTTTTCCTTATATAACGCACACATAGACACCTCGAGCAGGATTTACGCCGGATAGCGGTGTTGTAAGACACTCGCATTAGCGTACTGAAAACAAATAATGCATGCATTGCACGCACGCACTGCTCATCAAATCCTAATATCCGATCTGATCTACAGATCCGTAGATTTATAATGTTAAATTACAAACTTATATACTAAATACACTACCAGTTATAATTACAATATAAAACAATAATTTAACTTAAAAATAACTTAAAAAGTCGTCAGAAAAAGCAACTATATCTGCAGATAACATCGCTCAATGCTCGCGATTTGAAAATAAACGGAATCATTTTTTTTCGATCGATATTGACAACTTTAAAATATGTATTATATAGATGTGCTATCAAGCAAAATGCTTTTATCACCATACCAGAACAAGTTCTACAGAATAACTGAAACCTGTCTTATCATAAGCAATACTTTAAGTTAGTCACTAAAGTATATAACTGCGCCTTAACCCATTCATTCATAACATTTACATATCATCGATTCTCTTATATACGATCTATTAGAGAAGCAAGTAATAAATATATCCGTTGTTTCAATATTTTAACCATTTATTTGATTTTCTTTTCTCTTCTTTTCTATTTAATCAATGCTATTAAAACACTTTATGAAGTGGTTGGTTTTGTCGTTACTATAGAAACCAAGCGGCCTGAAAAATTCTTATACTCTTCACCCTCGACTTGATGAAAAAACCTAATGTTAAAACACTAGCTGGAGCCAGCCCTGCTCGGTACTACCTGTGTAATAGGCAGCCTAAGTAAATCCAGACTATTATCCATCTATTGTTCCAAGGTTCAACAGACCCGATCAGCTGATTTTCCGTCAAAGAGTAACAGATATCTATAACTAGATGCGCCCCGCGGTTTCACACGCGTAAGTCCGTATCCCGTAGGAATATCGAGATAAAAAGTTGCCTATATATTATTCCAGTTGTCCATCAGTCTACGTACCAAATTTCAATCGCAATCGGTTCAGCAGTTTTTGCGTGAAAGAGCAACAAACACACACACATCCTTACAAACTTTCGCATTTATAATATTAATAGGAAGTAGGATATTAATAGGATTACCTTATAAATGTCTTCATCCTAGTTTCGATGGCTCGATGTCTCAGACACACTCGCGTGAGAGCTGTGCCGATCTCTTTTGTCGCGCCTGGAACAATCAGAACAATATATTAACATACATTGTGAACACACAGTAGGTAAAAGGTGAAAAAGCACGTTTGCTATATTTAATCATAGAAGTTACTTTTCCCCATTTTTTTTACTGACTTCAAAAAAAAGGAACAGGTTCTCGATCCGAATGAATTTGAAGGTGGATTAGTTTTTTCGTAAAAAATACTTATAATTAACGTGCTTAGTTTAGTTTAGTTTTGATCCTATTGTATGTTTAGAATAATTTTGCAATACGTAATTGTTTTTTTAGATCGTTACCAAAAATCAGTCGCATATTTAACGGTTTTCTAATATTTTTGAGATTTGTCATTTCCGTTTTTTATTTAATGTTGTACTTATTTTATTGTACCGTATGTATACTACAATTTAGGTATTTTATTGCTCACCTTTTTCATGTTTTTAACGTTTAATTTAACCTAAAAACATAATTCTGTAACATATAAGGAAATCGCGTCTTAAATATAATCTAAGTACTAAGTCCTTCAATTTTAGACCTCTAGAACTTTCGAAAATTCATTCAGCTAATAATGCTACCTGACAAATGAATCAAAGACGATATTAAACAACGCTAAGGGTCAGGAAAATAAAAGGATTTTCCTCCACAACAATGGTAAGCCAAAACGAACCTTAATACCCAGGCTATATGGTATATTACCAGATGAGAATTTTGTCATGATCCAATGTCAAAATAATAAATATCAGCGCACCTCGATTATCTACCCTATACATTAGTGCAATTTATGTGTATGTTAAGAGATGATTTTCTTTTAGAATTTATTACAATTACACCTGATTTTGATCAACAAATCCAAAAATAAAAATGTATTTCTGGTGTTGATTCAATTTTAAGATCGAACCTTTAGATTGAATTTATAAAAGCTATCCAGTATATTCCTTCGATGGCTGTGTTTATAATGTTTTTATTTGCATTTTCTTTGCAATTTTTAACACACTTCGTTTTAAATTTAATATATATGCATCTGTGTGTCTGTATGGTGTGCTTGTAATTTCGTAAGTAAGGAACAAAGGAACAATTTTGATTGCACTTAATTGTGTTTACACCAACAGTTCAGACTTAATTCATAGTTCTAAGAACACATTTTGAAATGATCGAACCGAAAATGTATTATGACGATTTTGAAAATTCTTTCGCCGCTATAAGCTACATTGTTCCTTATAATTAAAGTGTTTGAGTAAAAAATTCGATATCCATATTAATTTCCAGTGCATCACAATAAATTTCTTCTTCATTCGCGGAATAATGCATTAGTTATATAATACTAAATACAGAATGTTACTTAGTCCCATGTGAATTCAAATTAATTATTACATATGATAAAAGCATGAAACAAATTATGTTTGTTGTTTTGCATACTGAATATAAGGATACCCACTAATTTTAATAGTTCCGAAATTATAGTAGTGTCACACGTTATAAGGTGTTTTGACAAATCGATTTACAAGAATTCATCGATTTTTATATAATCGATTTGCTAAACATACGTTTGAACGCATGTTTATGAGAAAATACGTGATTTGGGATTGAATTTTATTATTTATTATCACTTATAAATATCACCCGTGTCTGTATATGAATTTATTTGTATATACATATACATCTTTTGAACTACAAAACGGATTTTGATGGGTTTCCTTTAAAAAATAGAGATTAAAGGAGAAAGTTGAAGTTATAACATCTATTAAATTACTCCGAATTAAACGTGTGAGAGGCCGCGAGCAAAAGCCAGTTATTATGTAATATGCGCTTAAAGCTCCTACTTGAATATTAAAATCTCTAATATTGTAACCACAATGTCACCCAACGAAATTAATATACTTGGAAACACGTCACAATATAAACTTTATGCTATGCTACATTCATAAAAATATATATTATTTACAATAACAATAAATCGTATCCAAAAGATACAGCAATATTGAATTAAATGTTTCAACGTATTATTAACAAATAAATTATGCATAGATACTCCAAAAATTAAAAATTGAATTTAAAGTTCGATTTAATTGAAATACGTAAAACCCTAAAAAAAACATCTACTGCGCATTGTTTACATCATTGAATGTCAATAGACACTACTCTCCTAGCTTTTTATTCTTTTACTGAATATTCATGTGCTAATCTAATATATACCTTCCCGCATTTCAATATAGCTTAATATACGATGCATCAAAACCACATATCGGACGTCATCATAAAGCTTGTTTACTTGTGCTTTTTTTTTTAATTTTAATAATCACAGCATGAAAATAAAACGTGACGTCGCTTCAATCAGTCCGTTGACTCGGATGGTTTTGGAACTGTGTGTGTGTTTTTTTTTTCTTCTTAAAACCGACGAGTCGCATAATTCTCCTACTATCATAATAACATATTCACATAAAGGCGGCTATAAAACAGAAATAAGTTTTCATTTAATGAATCGTATAAAAAGCCTCGTGTAATTAAATTTAATTACATCGATAGTGGAAACGGTATTAATAGATTCCCATGAGAATAATCAAGCATCTAATCCTTATAAAAAAATCAAGTGTGTTAAAGATTTACGAATCATTCGTTTCAAGTTTTTAGCATAATGTGTTCACCAGTGTCATTGAAGAAATTAAGATTGTTTTTTTATTGTTTAATCAAAATCAATTTAACTGATTTATAATATTTGAAATGTTATAAAAATTTGAAATTTTTACAGTATGTATTTATGGTATTATACCTGAGTAATATATGTTATGATGGTATTTCTAGATATTTCGACGATAAGCGTGGACAGAGCGGCATGTGGCTTTAAATCGAAGAGTCTTGCTACAGTCAATTTTCAAAGCCAGATTTTAAATGTAATCCAACACAAACATATAATTTATCCCGAAAGCTTTCAAAACAAGTTTACCTTTTCGAAGTTATCTCCCCTTTTATCTTTCGTTCGGTTTATTTTTAAACGTTACATGCGTTACGTCATTATTACATAGGTGAATGAATGAATGAAAAGTTGGTTTGGAATTATATTAAGACACTCGTTCGTCCGCCCCGGGCTTTGCCATAGGTACACATATAGCCAACAGCACTCAGGTATCACTAACCTATCCAACGGTAAGGAAATTTTCGAAATCGGTCTATCAGTTATGACGTCACAACGTTACAACATACAAAATACAAGTCTCATCTTTATAATATTAGCGTTGATAGTCTATCTCGCGTGATGGCAAACTGTCTAAAAATATAGTACATAATAGTATGGGTACATGAATGCTTATGGGGTCTCGATGAGACAATTATGTATGTTACCAACGAGAATATGCAATGACATAAGCATCCATTAGCAAATTTAGTTACGACTAGATCTACTCGTCCCGGTTCCGTCCGGATATCAAGACTCCCGTTTTATCCCAAGGGAATATTCAATCGGGATAAAAAGTATCCTATCGCCCAAGTCAGCTCATACTCTGTCTCTATACAGCAAAATTTCATCAAAATCCGTTCAGTAGTTTGAGCGTGATTAACGGACAAACATCCAAGCAAACAAATTTTCACATTAATCATATTAGTGTGATTCGATTGGATGCTGTGATTCAATGGAACACATAAATATTTAGCACACTGCCGAATCTGTCCAACCATTCTGACACAAACCAATTGAGCAACGAAGATAGATGTATTTCTAAGTCAGCCGACGACTTGGGGCCTAGATCTAGGCATACCCATACGGTACTCATAAAAGCAAATTGAACGATTGCAACACAACAACACATACCGCTATGGTACTTAGACATTTATATCAAACAAGGCACATCCGTTTCGTAATGTGATTTACCTTCTATTCTTACACTGATAGATGGTATGTTTGCTTGTTTGTTTTGTTTATTCATATTGTACTAAGCAGTACTGCGCCCGTGACTACGCTCGCCGTAAACAGTGAAAATCACTGAATAGTATAAAACAAAGTCGCTTTCTCTGTCCCTATTTTTATTATTTTTTCCTGCTACTTTAAGAGTTGCCTGGTAGAGATCGTAACCTAGCGATAAGGCCGCCTTTTGCTTACTTTTTATGTTATGGTCTTGTTTTTCTTTTCATAAGCAATAAAGAATTTAATTTCATTAATTTAATTTCAATTCCCAATGTCCCTATGTATTCTTAAATCTTTAAAACTACGCGACGTATTTTGATGGTGTTTTTTTTTTAATATATGGACTGATTCAAGAGGAAGGTTTATATGTATAATAACATCTATTAACTATGTATTACTACTCCGAATTTAACGCGTGCGAAGCCGCGGGAAAAGGCTAGTAATTAAGATAATAAATAAATTTCCGCATTCGCAAATCGCATTTATCATATTTTAACGGTCTATTAAATTTATATTCGTATAAAACAATCATTATTGAATCCAAGCAGTTCTTTATTTTAATAACAGTTATAGTAATATTTTGATAACAAAAATATGGTACATAAGTAAATTTGATACCTACATAGAGTTAATAAATTTAATGGTTACTATCCACAAAACAGATTTATTGCTTCAAGACTTTTATAACCGCTTTAAAACCTCCGCAACGATCACGTTTTAAACCCGTTATGTGTAGTGTTGGAGTCTTAATATATGAATCTAGTGTATAATCGAGAATAGGAAAATAGACTATATTACAACCGACTTCAAAAAATGAGAAGGTTATCAATTCGACTGTAAGTATTTTTTTATATTCGTTACTTCATAACTTGTTGCTGGATGAAAAGATTTTCTTGAATTGAAAGATTTGAAGGCGGTTTTATTTTTGCTAAAAATAATTATTTCACGTCGTTCATGTCGGCAAAGGAGCGGGTGCGTGGCCGGTTGCAAAGGTATGAACTCCAAGGGATTTAAAAGAGATATAGAAAGGAATGATGAGGGAAACAATGGAAGGGACAGGGTGGTGGCCACTCAAATACGGGTCTCTTTCTACCCCACCCGAACGAAAAACAGTAGCATTCGCGTGCTTGCGCTATTACATCAAGCCAAACCATATGATTCTATGGGGCGTGGTGCCTTCCCCAGTGCGAGCTGCAATTTGTGTCTAGGCGTCCTTCAATCTTTCATAAAAAAATTACAAAACACCCCAACAAAGTCAACACATGGATGCATGTATTATGTATGTTTGTTTGTATGTATGGGTGATACATTTTGGATGATGATATAATTGCCTCCGGCCTGTCTGCCTGATCTCATTTGTCGCGATAAACATTCGTGTGTTAAAACACCTGTCCGTTATGCATAATTTAGGCTGCTCGCTGACTATGCGATAAAATGCCCGCTCAAAGGACGACAACTCTTGCAGTTGCGAGCAGAAAAATTCGCGAAAGACCTGGCATCCTTTTTTGGCGCAAGCAACCGCACGTAATTTTTACTCATTTCTTTTTTCTTATGTTTTTCTTTTCCTTATAATTTTCTGCCCTTTTTATGTTATGTTTATAATTCGTGTTGTTCGTGTTTGTGTTAAAATAAATTGTTCTTTCACTCTTACCTTTCATCCTTTCAATATATCTAATCACACTAAAGCCTCGTCTCTAACGCCCCTTCCTTATCGCAATGAATTCATTGACATTTATAATTCAGCAACTGGTCCAAGACAAGTTCACATAGGTCATAAATTATTATCTTCCGATGACCGATCCGCATCTGTGAGGTTTTCGGAACGAACTTTTTTCCCATTCCTACATGTAAACAAACATCATCGTATTCATATTGCGCCGCGTTTAATATCCTACTAATCCTACTCCTACTAATATTATAAATGCGAAAGTTTGTAAGGATGTGTGTGTGTTTGTTGCTCTTTCACGCAAAAACTACTGAACCGATTGCAATGAAATTTGGTACGTAGATAGCTACGATAGATTCCTACGGGATACGGACTTATGCGGGTGAAACCGCGGGGCGCAGCTAGTAATAGATATCTTCGAGTTCTTGTATTTTCTACTCTTACTAGCTGTCAGCTGTCGGTATGAAAAATAGATGTTAGCCGATTCTCAGACATAAACAATGTGCACAGGAAATTTCATCAGAATCGGCCCAGCCGTTTCGGAGGAGTTTGGTAACTAAAATTGTGACACGGGAATTTTATATATAAGTTATTTTTTTTTTTGTTCGTATTATTATAGATTACTAAACGTATCACGTATATAACCAGTAGTTCCAGAGATTGGCGCGTACCAACAAACCTATATACATTAACTTTGTATTATTATTATAACTATATACTATCTTTTTAGATTATGTTTTTGCATAAGTTGTGTTGCACGCTATCTTGTTTATAAACAAGTCTAATTAATAATATAATATTAAGTCGATGTCATAAAAAATATATGTAAACAACAAAATGCATAAATGTGTACTGTATTTTTAGAACTGTTGAATTTATTTGTATAAACCAATTATTTTGTGGATTACGCTAAGTAAATGAACAAACATATAAACAAACTCTATAAATATTATAAACTAGCTTTTAAACCGCGTTAAATTCTGAGTAGTTTAATAGATGTTATTATACATACATACTTAATCTTGAATCACTCTATCTATAAAAAAAAATCCCATCAAAATCCGTTCTGCAGCTTCATCTAGATCTAGATCTAGGACACAGACGCGGGAAGCAATTTTACTATATTGTATGTAGTGTTGGGAAGATAAGTCAGTCTGTCTGTCAGTCAGTCTCTTCTTCACGCCTAAACCACTAAACTTAGGAGCAAGATAGCAAGATAGCAAGGAGTCTATGTATTATTTTTCATTACCCAATCCATTGCTTCTTTCCTTTTCCCTTTCCCTTTCACCTAAAAGGTGGTTCGCCTGATGGTGATCGCTCACCATCGCCAACCAACAGCTCAGTTTCCCGCTATGACATAAAAAAAGCCACACGCACATCAACGCCAAACAAACGAATGTCTCAGTACAGAATTAACAGTTCCCACCAAATCACGGGAAACACTACAACTTTTCACTCCTCCTTTCGCCAAGTCGGTTAAAGGCTCCAGCCGGTCCACCGGTCGCATCAGGCCAGTGACTCACGAACGGGCCGAGTATTACGTATAATATAATCACAGAGTTGACAATGACCGTGATATAAAAACGATAGCGCGATGTGATATCGAATTCAGTCTTAAAACAACATTCGTACAACTTATACGCCCTCACATGCGTAATAATATTTGATAAAAATAATTAATTAATTGTATTTGAAAAAATGAACGGTATAATATTTTGTGTGCTGGCTGCTGCGTGTTTTTGTAATGTGTTCGCTGGTGAGTGTGCTTTTTTATGCAGTTTTCAATTATTATATTGAAAACTGTTCATTTTAGCTATATCTTCTATACATAATTAATTTTAACAAAAAACTAAACAACCTTCAAATTGTCATAATTAGATCAAACTTAAAATTGGACCACATGGGAAGTGCCAGGATTCAATTAAAAAAATAATCACATAAATTTATATTATAAGAGCTTTTTCTTTTCTACGACTTCCTCCGCGTTCTAAGAATATTCCCATGGGAATGACATGTTTCCAAAAGTGGCCCATGTCACTCTCTGAACCTAGCTATGGTCCGGACACAACAATCATATCATAATATCACCCCGTTGCGACGTGAAAGAAAAACAAACAAACAAACAACACTTTCGCATTTAATATATAAGTGAGATTTATTAAATTAAATGATAATCTTAAACAATTCGAAAATATTCCATCACTACCATTAAATTAAATATAACAAATATATTCGACACACACACTTACGGACAAGCATCAATCTTGTATCAGAAATCAAGTGATATTTACAGCAAATGTCAGTATTTTCATAACACATTATGCATATGCCTAATTAATTCTAGACAAATTATTTTGACTTGATTAAACAAAAAATTAACATTTATAATAGATGACAATGAACGAATTCTGAAAACTTACGGTATATGATAAATGTGAAACTCAGTTTTGACATAGAATTATGACCGCCTCCTCGGTGCAGTGATCCCAATTAACAAAATAAAAGCTAATATTATATCGTACACGCATAAATATGCTTCTAGGATAGTGGATCCTGGCGAGGCAATGCAAAAAAAAATCCGTTTTCAATTTACCATTTAATCGCTCAATGTATCTCCCGCATACCTACGAACTAACGTATTACAAACAGAAAAAATAAAATAAAACAACATTTCTCCTAGCGTGCAGAATTAGTGTTGATATCATATCTGTATTAGGTATAATACACTACTTTTAGACTTTAGATTTTGTACTCTTATATTACGCCTAGACGTTCCGATTTTCATTAAAAAAGGTCTTGAATGAAGTCATATTAGTTTTTTTTTTATTTTGTTCATAACTAGTTCGTTCCCCGCGGTTTCACACGCGTTGTACATTATTTTATAGTCATCCTCGTAAATGAGCTATCTAACAGTGAAATAATTTTTCACATCAAACGTGTACCTAGTACCTGAAGTGAATGTGAACAAGCAAAAATAGTCGCTCCTGATTTCCATGAATAAGCATATTAAATGAGATATGACGAAACGTCTAAACTTGATTCATTTGTATCTTTTCATATTTGTTCAAGAATAATGTACGTAATTTATGCCCGTCCTTCAAATATAGCATAATCAATCAATCTAAGGAACCACCGAATCGAAATTGTAAAAACATTTTGCATTGAATAACCCATTAATCGAAACGATAACAGAATGTCAAATGGAAAACGAGCATCATTGGAGTATACTGGAAAAACGTCAAACAACACTGCTTCTAAAAGCAGTTGCTTCGACCACCAAGCTGTTTAATAAGACAATTAAAATAAAAAGCACAGTCAATAGGAGTATCGAAATGAATAGAAACGATGAAATAATTAAAGCTACAAACACATTGTATCATCAAACCAGTTACACGACATCATCCACACATGAATATTATTTACCTTCATTCATAATATTAACGATTATTTTATTAATATACCGCTTACCGCATCGTATGACATGGCCGTCGACAATATTTAAGAGCTAATTGTATCTTATGCATAATCAATTGATAACGTGTTATTCTTTATTAATGTTAAAAGCTTTTTATTGCATTTAACCGGCCATAGTGGCAGTGGTGGACCATTGTGGTCGCATGGATGACAAACGAGGAAAATAGGAGTATATTATATTTTAAGCGTGTATGTCGGGTGAAAATTGAGCTCGATTGTAGCAGAAACTTTGCATTTTACATGTGTAAATACTGCATATATGAACCAACTTCCAACTTTTATATATCACACTAGCTGCGCCCCGCGGTTTCACCCGCGTAAGTCCGTATCCCGTAGGAATATCGGAACAAAAAGTTGCCTAAATGTTGTTCCAGTTTTCAAACTATCTACGTGCCAAATTTCATTGCAATCGGTTCAGTAGTTTTTGCGTGAAAGAGCAACAAACACACACACATCCTTACAAACTTTCGCATTTATAATATTAGTAGGATAGGATAGGATGATGATTCTAGAAGTTACCAATAATGGAAGTAATGAGAGGAGTGTCGCTTTCTTTATCCTTTTAATTTCTGTTGACAGTTCTGCAGAGACGAAGTGAAAATCCTTTACGATATGTATAATATAACAGTTAGAAATTCTTAATACATTTTTAGTCGAAATATTTGTGGACATTGATTACAATGGTATCTAGTCAATAAATGCGTGTAACGCTTGATCCATCGATTCTAATTTACTGAGAAATATTTTTCTTTTTATTTAATGTATGCGTCACTTACAAATAAGACAATTAACGATATGTTAGCTTTTAATTTAATTTATGCTCCCCTTAATTTATTCTTAACTCACAGTTACCATTCATTAAAATTATAACAATATAAAAGACACATAATTTAAAATGTGTCCTAATCTTCATTTCAAATTCATATGTACAACTTATGGTAATACCTAAAGAGAATATGGTAATACCTAAGATTTAGAAACTCTCTTTTTAATTCCAGATATATGTAGACCCACCGAGAGAATACCAGACCCAAGATCCAGTTGCTGCGGTCTTCATCTGGCCACGTCGCACATAAAAGACAGTGAGTTTTATAAAATAACAATCAATTGATGTTATTTTATTTTAATGCTACGCGTCATACATCGCACCAATTTGCAGTAAATTTAAGCGTGAGAGCTTTCATTATTGATTTGTTTGTGTTAATTTTTTAAGAAAATTGTTGTGAGGCGCGAGAGTATCGTAAAAAATTGGAATAGATAAGACATTCTTCGAGTCATTTAGTAACGCACTAACTTTATTATATGTTATAATATTGTTAAACTAGCTTTTGCCAGCGGCTTCGTATGCGTTAAATTTGGAGTAGTTTAATATATGTTATATATAAACCTTCCTCTTGAATCACCTTATCCATTAAAAAAAACCCCCATCAAAATCCGTTGCGTAGTTTTAACGATTTAAGCATATATAGGGACATAGGGACAGAGAAAGCGACTTCGTTTGACTATGTAGTAGTATGATATAAGATTAAATAAGACTCCTACACAAAATGATGTTGCTATATTAATTGCATAACAAGTATTGTTCCAGGTAGGTGATGCAAACATTCAAACTCAAACGTTTATTTATTCAATTAGACTTCTTAAAAGCAATTGTGAATCGTCATAACATGTTTATAGTTTTAACATTTACCAACGGTTTGGTATGCATTTTCTATATTGAAAAGCAGGCAACGAACTCTGTGGTGTGATGTCTGTGATGAATTTCTACCTAACGACGCTATATTTCCAGAGGGAGACGCCGCGTTGAATCAGTTCCCGTGGCTCGCGCTCATAGAAGATTCCAAGGGCAGAATCACGTGCACCGGAGCTCTCATCACTTCGAGATACGTACTCACAGCCGCGCAGTGCGGGATACAGGGAGAACCGTGAGTTGATATTTTGAGACTAGGTTGATGGCAAGATAAATTACCGAATGTGTAATAATTAAGGATCTAAATGGAATATGTTTTAAATTTATATCCATATATTAGTAATTCATATAATTTATATTTATATATTAGTTTAGTATTCAGTGGTATTTAAGAAAAACAATTGACAGCAAGAGCCCTTCAAATGCTAAAAAACGATTTTCCAACCTAAGACGTTTTGTGCCACTATACTCTCTGAATATTATGTAACTGTACTTATATAAATTAACTCATACAATGTATCCATAAGTTCATGGATACATTGTATGGGTGGCTTCAAAAACCACAGAAGTGAGTCAGTCATTCCTAGTAAACTAACCTCAAAAATGTCACTGTCATGGACTGAGGCGTTAGTGCGTTCCTGAGTGGCATCCCTTTTATGCACACGCAGCCACGCATAATTGTCATGTCTTGCTATAAATTTTTGTTTGGATTCTTTTCTAATTTATTCCCTTCTGTTTTTCTCTATTACGATCTGGTCTGTGTATATTTATAAGAGTATGTACGAATATGTATTAAAGTTAATGATTTTTCTTTCTTTCTTTCCTTAAAATTTCAAACAATAACTCATCACACAAATGCTACAGAATAAGCGTACGCTTCGGTGAATACAACAAAACAAACACCGAGCTGGACTGTCTGATGGTGAACGGCGCGATGAAGTGCGCGGACCGTGTCATCACCATACCGATAGAATCGATGAAGCCTCACCCCGAGTTCACCAGGCAGAACCTGAGGGTGCACGATATTGCTTTGATCAGACTGAGGAAAGCGGTTCCATATACTGGTGAGTAAAAGCAGGAATTAATTATTGTTACATATATATAATAGAATGAGATGTAGCAAAAAGTTCAGACTCTTTTGAGGAATTTTCAACAATTATGGATCGAATATCTGTTTTAGAATAATTCATTACCTATAACTATATGAATTGTCTCTATAATTCGCTACTTATTGCAAGTTTTTTAAATAGAATTTCATAAACCAAGATTAGAAATGAAGCATATAAGAATCTATCCTCCACTGCCACCTTCATTTTTTTTTATTTATTTATTTATTCATTTATTTATTATTAAGAATTTTTCACCGGATATATGAGAATTTATATAGAATCCTGTAACAGTGGAAATTCTAAAGTGTTTGTCACATCATAAAAAGCCTTCAATCTACTCTACTTACAAAGTCTACAATCTACTTACAAAGTCTCAGCACCTTTATCTCTCAATTAACCTGCCTTACTATACTTGCTATAACCAAACTATTCCCCAACAATTTGCAGAGTACATCAGGCCAATCTGCCTGCCCACTTCCGACATGAACCTCTCGCCGCCCAAGAATCTCAGCTTCATCGTCGCCGGCTGGGGCAGCAAACCCTCCAGCTTACAAGAAGATGATGTTGTCAAACATTTCGTGGAAGTCCCTTATAAATCATTAGAGGTACTTGTTTTGAACTAATTGAGAAGTTAGTCGATATCTATAATACGATTCTATGAATTAAATTTGCATTTATTGGTAACTATGAATCGCTTGTAAAGTGTCTCAACTTTACAAGCGTTAATTGCCGTCAAATAAATATTTTAGTTTATTGAGTATTTATTTGTATTTATAGATAACTGTGAATAATTATACGATCCATTATTATAATAATCGTTGCGATAAGTCGTTGCATAATAATATGCATAGCATTGGAGACTAGTTCAATTCCGCAACCGAGAGATGTTTAATTAAATAAATGCAAATATTATGTATGTTTTCATGGTTTATATAATATTTATGATGATATATTTTCATGGTTGTATAAAAATTTACTGCTTTTTATCATTATCGATCGAACACATCGATTTCCATTTAAACTATAACAAATTTTAACAATTACCGGTCATGTGTATTTTGTAATTACATTTGCGTATACATAACACATAATTTTTGTAATTACATCGCAGCCGAGAACAGATCCTCTTTAACACAAAAAAATCGCATGTGAAAATGCGAACTTAGCTAAGTCCTGCTTATATTTAACTGTCTATCACGAAAACTCTTTAAACTCATTCCTATATGTTCACCTACATCGAATATAAACCGTAAACATTTATCCTGCCGCACTTCCCTATATCTAATAATCACGCGTTCCCAGCAATGCAAGGCCGCCTACGAGAAATACAACCCCGGCCACTTCGCGATCAGCGACCACCAGATCTGCGCGGGCGGCGAGCAGGATCGCGACTCCTGCCGGGGCGACGGCGGCGGGCCCCTCATGCACGAGCGAGACGGAAAGCACACGGCCGTCGGCATCGTCAGCTTCGGGCCGAAACAGTGCGGCACCACCGGCATACCCAGCGTGTACACCAACGTCTACAAGTACCTGCCGTGGATAAGGAGCACCATCCGACCGTATTAGACCGGTGGTGGTGTGGTAGTGATAAGTTCTCGTCTGTACGTAGCTCTTAATTTAGGTAAATGATATTTTTTATAATAAAGCACTGATATGATTTTTTGTCTGTTTTCGTGAATTACCTCGATGTAAATTAAACAACCACAATTGTTGACGAATTTCTCGTTCTATTTAGGGCACAAATAACAGAGAAACTTACTTACACTGATGATGAAATTCTGAACTTCGTACGAAACACTAGTCAGAATCATTATATTTTAGAACATATTGTAAAATTTTATACTGTGTCCGAGACCTAAGACCATAGGATAGGTTTTATCCTGGATATCCCACGGGAACCGTAACCATGCGAGTTTTCCTGTGACAACGCGAATTCATACTTAGATGATGAAGTGAGAAAAGGTGATTAAATGATATATTATTACAAAATGCATACTTAAAAGTCAACAAACTCTTTTTTCTCATTTAACACAGTATTCCCAGACTAAACAAATTAAGAGTCGAAAAATAAATACCATAACCATCAACCAGTATAACCGATTGTGTATTACGTAGTGTTATTGCGGTTTCGATATCAAAAGGGGATATCAAAACGCGCGTGACATCCTTCTACTGTACGTAATAACAATCTATTCATATAAATAATGCATACCCAAGTAAGGAAACCATAGTTTGAGACACGATTATAAATAATATTTATACACTTAGTATTTTCTTGTGTTTGATTTTACGCGAGTATTATACATTTAAAAATTAAAGACTTTTTAACGGATTTTAAACGCGATTTATTCATTATATTGAGGTCAGATCATATTATTGTGCGGGAGACTGACTCTCCCCGTGACCACGCTCGCTGAAAAGTGTTCGAAACGCCGGGTTAATAATATAATGAATAAATCGCCTTTAAAATTCGTCGGCAATGGAACTTGTGGGACGCCTGATGGTAAGCGCTACCACCGCCCATGAACATTTGGAGAGGCATAAGGTCCATTGCAGAGCTTACGCCTCTACAAATGGATTGCCGACTTTAAATTGGGAAGGGATTAAGGAAGGATTGATGAGAGGAATAAAAGAAAGGACTGGGAAGGGTAAGGAAAAGGATATGGACCTCCGGCTCCCCCACTCACCGAACGAAACATAGCAGAAAGCTATTTAACGCCGGTCTTCTGTGGGGGTGTACTACTTCCCCGGTGCGAGCTGACCCAATTCGTGCGTGCTCGACTACCACATATAATTTTGATATATATCTTCCAGATCCAGATCTACATTTATAATTCGTTATAGTTCTAATGGCAACTTACTGAAAAGGACAACAAACAGTCATAAAGCCTTTTAGTTTTACAGTATCCTACCAATTTTTTTTTATACTTGATAAGTAATATCACATACATAGATACTAGCGCCACTTACGGATTATATAGGAAACTTAAAGTTGGTTGTCTATATTGTCTGTGCAATAAAGTCTTTTTAATAATCAATAAAAAAAGCTTTAACAACCGCGACCAGCAAAACATGTCAAAATTAGCATTTTCATATAATTATAATAAATTTAAATATATTTAGAATTTCCAAAAGTAAAATATTAATGAACTATATTAAGACTTTTTATTTCATCCTTTTATTGAAGAACGAATAGAAACACGTTTTGTGGAAGCAAACACTTACATTATTATTAATAATTACATTTCCAAATACACCTAATAAAAGTTATGAATATAATAGCAGTCAACGAATTCAACATATAACTTTGTAAGCTTATAACAACGAATAATTTTCCAAAAAAAAAAAAACCATCCAAACAAAATGTCAAACCAGCTCCTAGTCTATACGGATTTGAAGTACAAAACTTGAAAATGGAAGCGTGTATGTAAGCTCAGTGGGACTGTTGCCTGCGACACGAGCGCACGCGCAAGATGGTGCCTCTCATTTTATTGTTATTCGTTTCATACGCAAACGGAGAATTTGGTGAGTGATTTGTTTTTCTTAGTTTTAAATTTATTAATATAATTAAAAAAAAATGTCAAAACTCGATATTCGACGAATAAATTTTGACCGAGCATTGAAAAATCACCCCTCAGTCTTTATTACGGCCATATTCAAAAACAGTGAACGTGAGTTTCGTTTTTTGTTTATCTTAATTCGCTCTAAGATTCTGATTTTAATAATAACTTCAATCGAAAACGATCAAAAACATAACGATGTTTTAACTTAGAGTATGTTTAAAACAATCTTTATTTAAATGTAAAACTCTATAGCAAACCACGCATTAAAGCTTACCTTTAGGATAATCATTTTATTACCCACTAGCTGCGCCCAGCTGTTTCACCCGCGTAAGTCCGTATCTATCTACCTACCAAATTTAATTGCAATCGGTTCAGTAAATTTTGCGTGAAAGAGTAACAAACACACACACATCCTAACAAACTTTCGCATTTATAATATTAGTAGGATTATCATATTAGTAGGATAGGATAGGATTAGTAGAATATTAGTAGGATTCACAATATGATACCATAATCAAAACGCCCTATAATTGTGACCTATTATGAACCAAACACGAGTTAACTTAGATCTACAATTAGTTTCGCAAAACCCACAGCATCTGACACACAACACACATTTAAATATACATACAATTCAAAACCGGTTCTTACATCGAACTGTTGTGTTTGTATTGGGACGATTATCCAATGCAAATAAAGTGATCTCTGTATTTCCCCTGATATTGCGTAGCAAGAGATTTATTATGATTTTATTAGGATCATTTTCAGTAGCCAATCTGGGTGACTAGATTCTCAGCCGTTGACTCGAATTAACCAATTCAATTTATCTCAATTCCTGCGCTATATGAGAAATTTCTCTATTAATTACTATAATATGTCCGTCTATACTAATATAAATCTAAAGTGTTAATTTGAACGCGTTTATCTCGGGAAGTAATAGTGCGATTTGAAAAATTATTTCAGTGTAGGATAGTCCATTTATGGAAGAAGGCTATTGACTATATAAATTCATCAACTGGTAACATATATTTGGGTATATCCTATCCTTGTCTCCTTGAAACATCAGACATCAGTATACGCACTATCTCGCCCCTATTGGCCGTATTTAATCAAAAAATGGCCAACGTTGAGTTGAGTTACCTTACTTATCTAATAGGAAAGGGGAACCAAAAAAACATTAGCACCTTTAATAAAGCGACAGCTTTCTCGACTTCTGTTTCGTGACTATCACATACATACGAATAACAATTTTCAGATACATTAACCATTCGATTTGAATTATATTTTTAACCAACTTCAAGAAAGAGGAGGCTATCAATTGGACTGTATCTTTATTTTTATAACTCATAACTTTTTACAGGGTAAAACAATCGTAAATACTCTATTTACTTTTTTACTCTTAACACTATTGTAATTAGCAACTAAAAAAGGCGCGAATGAATACTGATTTTATCGTAACAACTCATCTCAACATATATGGCGATATCCTAAGACCATACATACCAAAGAACAAACAGCTTGCATACAAATTTTAAAATAAGACGTTTCAAGAAACAATGTGTTTGGATTATCTATCCAAAAAATTTCAACAATATCCACACATAAACTCTACATATATATATTTATATATCATAAAGTATAATATAAAAATATAGTAGCAAGTGTAAAGTACGTAAAATTATTTCTGTCTGTCTGTCTGCTACGCGGCTAAACCATATCACGTAATTGTGATCACCACCACGTAACAAGAATAAATACAGTCGTTTCGGTCGAGTCATTTTGACGGTTAAAGATATTTATTTCTCTAAAAAATACATTTTAATCACTTACAGAGAAATACAATTATTTACATCATTTTAATTCGCGTTTTGCGTTATGAAACAAACAAAAATAACAAGAAATTGAGGGTAGTTTCGACTTCTCATAAATAAAAGTAATCCAGTTATATTTTAAAGACGGATTTATTCTAAGACTTGTTGAACTAGCTAAAGAAGAGCTATTCATTGGACATAAATGATTAACTTTCATTTTTACTCTTTTTTTATCACACTAATCCTACTTATTTATTTTAATATTATAAATGCGAAAGTTTGTAAGGATGTGTGTGTGTGTTTGTTGCTCTTTCACGCAAAAATTGCTGAACCGATTGCGATTGAAATTTGGTACGTAGACTGATGGACAACTGGAATAATATATAGGCAACTTTTTACCCCGATATTCCTACGGGATACGGACTAAATACTATAAAAAAGTGAAAGTTTGTTGATTTGGATGTTCTCGAGAAAACTCGAATGTTTCACGAGCGAAAATGTTGAATGTGGGAGTCGAGCACGATTCACTTGACAAATGGTGATATGATTAATTAACAAAAAAAAAATACAAATTTAAATAAAACATTCATACCAGAAAATATGCATTTCAAATCGATTCAAATCGACAAGGTCAAGATAATTCACTGTAATGGACTTGATTTAGCAATTTTAATTCAATTGTGGTTTCAGACAACACATCAATAATAAATCGACGATTATATTATTTCGATCATAATTATATTAAGACGATACTTATTAAATAAATGGTTAGTTGACAATTCATCGTTGAAAAAATAATTACGTGTCTTCGTTAATTATTGTTGACTTACACTGTCCTAAGGCACATGAAAGAGTAAAAGAAATTGGATTGCTGGGGCGGGGCGGGGGTGGCCGAGAGGCTACGTGTTGTTACGGTTCGGCGAATGACGCGGGTTCGAACCCGCGTAGCGATCGATTTTTTTCTATTCTTTCAAAATTTCTCATCTAGGTATCTATGTAATTTCTCATATAGGTTATATAAAATATATAAGCTTTGAACTAAAAACTTGAAAAGCGGTATTTTTTAATGTTATTAATATACTTTATTGTACATACTAATACGGAAACAGTAAAATAGATTATATTACAAAATAGAGTCATCGTTGTATTTTCTTGTGTTTGATTTTACGCGAGTATAATACATTTAGAAATTAAGTCTCGGAGTCTCCCCGTGACCAGGCTCGCTAAGTGTTCGAAACGTCGGGTTAATAATATAATATCCATTATATTATATCTGTTAAAAAGTTATTAATTTCTAAAAGAGTCATCGTTACCAAACTGAGCCACAGTTGCCGGTCTTTGGCTTTACTCATCCATCTGCGTCCAGCTAACCTAACTATATCATCCAAAACGCTTTAACCCCTTCAAATTGTCAAAACTAAATCTAATTTAAAAGGGACCACATGGCATGCACCAGCTTTCAAATTAACAAGAATCATGATAATCGGTACATCCAGTATAATATAAGGTAACAATGCAATACTAAAGTCAAATTGATAACCTCCTCCTTTATTGAAGTCGGTTGAAAGTGTAATATATCCCGCGAAGCCTGGTCACTCAGCCGATATAAAAAATGCACAAATAAGAAAGAACAGTTTTCCTGTATCTCACGTGTTGTGCCGTGGGAAAACACGTGTCTATATTATGTCCTACTAATATTAGAAACGCGAAAGTTTGCAAGTATGGAGGATGGATGTTTGTGACCCTTTCACGCGAAAACAGAGTGTCATATCTGTATGAAATTTGGTACAGAGATAGATTATAGTCTGGATTAGCACATAGGCTACCACGCGAGTGACGCCGCGGGTTACAGATCACTACATAGTATAAAACAAAGTCGCTTTCTCTGTCCCTCTGTATACTTAAATTTTTAAAACTACGCAATGGATTTTGATGTATTTTTCTAATAGGAAGAGTGTTTCATGAGGAAGGTTTATATGTATAACAACATCTATTAAACTACTCCGAGTTAACGCGTGCGAAGCCGCGGACAATAGCTAGTTTAAAATAAATATCACCTCACGACTGCACAACTTACGCAGACTGGTTTACCCAGCGCCATTTGGGTTTCATAAAACCCCAATAGAATAACAATGGATGAGATATTTTTCACAACACTAATTACATACTCAGGAAAACGTCAGAATCTTTACATGATGATGATATTCACAGAGTGACGATAAAGAAGTAGCCTGAATAAGGTCAACAGATTTAATTTTAAGTTTTATATTATTGAAATCTTTATTAATATCATAAAGTTGAAGAGTTTGATTGTTTGAACGCACTAATCTCGGGAACTGCTGGTCCGATTTGAAAAAATTCTTTCAGTGCTAGATAACCCATTTATTGAGGAAGACTTTAGGCTATATATGCACCACGGGCGAAGCCAGGACGGACCGTAGTAGTGGGCGGGGCGGACATTAGGCTAGTGCTTTATAAATGAGAAATTTTGAAAGAATAGAAAAAAAATTCTTTTCTTTTAAATCATGTCCTCACAGAACGTGATGATACTCGTGCCCTGTGCCCCGCTTGGGCCGAGCCCCGTGCTCGTTAGGTCGAAGGTTACCGGGCCGGAGCTCTCTGTACCATCAATTTCTTAACAAAGAAGCCCTTAAAAACAATACTGATAACGCCAATGATGTAACAGACGCAGATTGCATAACACCGACCGGACTCCCCAGCCACTGCGTGTCGCTTAACGAGTGCGACAAGCTGAAACCCCTGATACGGCGGCCGGCTGAAGAGCGGGAGACGTTGAAGCAATGGCACTGCGGCTTCGAAGGTGACGTGCCTACGGTGAGAAATCAATTCAACAACTCCCAACTTATATACACCATTATATTAACAAAATGTTAGTCTTAACTAGCATAAATTAATGTATTTTCTTTCATTCTTTCTATATTTAAATTAGCTCCGTCTAATAGATTGCGTATGGGTTGAGCATAGTTTCGCACGAATTTACCTAAAGCTTTAGCCACGACATATTTTGTTTCAATAGATTAACTCTTAACGAAACATCCGAAAAGCAGAGTTTTTAGTGTTTAACTAAGAAAACTAATATCTGGGTATAAAAAAATAACAATTACCTATATTGTGCATATTTAGTATAGTCATTTAACATGCAAGAGTAGCGATCATACATATTTTTAATATGTTTGTTTTAATAGGTATGCTGTCCACCCACGAGCCCAAAATCCCAATGTTTCACACCCTTGGGAACGCCAGGGATCTGCGTGGCGCAGGTAGCTTGTGCAAGCATAATGAAACTACTGAAACCCCCCATTTCGAGGGAAACTCTAGACTTCGTCAGTAGATCAAAGTGAGTAACACAAACTTGATAAACAACGTTACACGTTAGTGTTGTATCCCATTTATCAAAATATAGTTAACTAGCTGCGGTCCGAGGTCTCACCCGCGTAAGTAAGTACTTTGCATATTCAATTATTACAATAATGCCTAATATTTACAGATGTAAAGGACCTTCAGAGTTGAACGTTTGCTGTGAGGAACCTTTTAGAGTACGAACACCCATTGCCGAAGACAAGGATAAAATCCAAGCATCATCTAACAACCCTACCGATGCGCCGATATTTGATGACAATATTATTACAGCTATGACAGCGCCGGATGTATTTATAACACCCAATCCCATAACGATAGATGACACTTCAATTCCCGATGTAGACAATGTCCTGCCACTTAGTATTGACAGAGTAGATAAGTTTGACAAGCGATGCAAAGACGCGGGAATACCCGAGCCCAATAGCGGATGCTGCGGGATTGATAGCGCTGGTGGTAACAGAATCTTTGGTTAGTAGAATATTTATTAGCTGTCTTAATTTTAACATCAGTAAGAATAAGTTGTGCTTACTATCGATACACGGGAATAATAACGTCACGTACACTTTTTCGTAGATTTCAGAGGAGGAATTAATCCTTATTTAATGTTATGTTTCCAAATTCCATATTTTAAATATAAATTAATCATTTACCTGTTCTAGTACCAGCGTATTATGTAGACCCACTTGATTAACGACATACATTAGCCTTAACCATCACAGGAGGGCTGTATTTATTCAGTAGAAAAATACGGGCGATGATGAGATCGTGGTCCATAATCACAGAATAACTAATATATGTACTGAACTAAAATATATCACGGATCAACTTATAGCGGTGACATCAATATTTCATGCAACCAAACATCTAATCTTTCACCTGCATTGCTCGATATTAAATTGTGTTTTAACTTCCAGGTGGCAATGAGACTGCTATCGACCAATACCCTTGGCTTGCACTCATAGAATATGCTAGCAAAGCTCTGATGTGCGGCGGGTCGCTTATCAGCAGACGCTATGTGCTCACGGCTGCCCACTGCCTCGTCCGACACGATATGAAGAAGAGAGACGCGTATGCATTGCCTATCTTTTTCATTCAAATAAATTTTCGTTGTCAGGATTCGATTCATTATACTATCATGTACATTAGATTCTGCGATGTCATAAATAAAAATGAAGCTAAAAATAGTATTAATACTAAGATTTTTGTATCAATTCACATATTTTCTACTGACGATATCATCATTCACGTGGGAGACAATTAAGGCGTTCTAAAATTACAACATATCTTATAAACTCCGCTAGCCCCTTCAGCTTCTCTCGATAAATGGACAATCCAACCCTTTTTTTTTTCAATTCGACCAAATTTTCCTGAGACAAGATGCTTCAAACAAAATGCTCACTTTTATAACATCATTATTTAAGTATTAGCATATAGCATAGTTTGATCTAACCAATTGAATAATAATAAGAAACTAACGGTTTCAGAGTGTCAGTCCGTCTTGGCGACTACAATATTACTAACGATGGTTACGACTGTATTGAAGTTGACGGTGATGGTAACGATTGCAATCAAGACCCTGTTACAATAAGAATAGAGCAGACAATCCTGCATCCAGAGTACAAAATACAACAGACGGTTATGGAAGCCAATGATATCGCGTTGATTCGTCTTCAAGAATCTGTCAAATACAGCGGTGAGTAATTTGATATATGTAAATTTAGAAAGAAGAAATAATAATTAGAATTAAACCATTTTTTTTTATTTAAAAGTTTAAAAGTGTATTAGTTGGAATTTTCCCTTGTGGAACACAACACTCATTCAATGAGGAATCAGAGTCTAGATGATGGATGATAAGGGCCATCAAAAAAAAAATCAATCAATTTAAGAAGCTTTGTCTGGTTGTCTGGAAGAAAACGCTATATAGCGATAAAACCGCCAATCGTTTATATTATAACTATATTAAGTTTTTTTTTGTAGTTTTTTTAAGAGCAATAAAGAATAAATAAATAAATAAATAAATAAGCTTTGATAAAATCTCATAGTCTGACTCATAGTCACCTATTACAATCGCCCATAAATATATACCTGACTGAAATGTAGATTTAAACTAGACAATTTTGTTTGAACAATTACGAGCAATAAATTAAGTACTAAATTCATTGCTAATACATTCCGATCCCGTACCTTGAAATTAAACAAAGCTCTATCATTTCCAGATTTCATCAGACCCATCTGCCTGCCGTTCACCGACTCCCTGACGCCGCCACCCAGCGGCCTGTACCTATATGCCGCCGGTTGGGGAGCCGTCAGTGAGACCGTGTCCACCAGCGAGATCAAATTCCACGTCGATTTACCGTTCACAGAACCGAGTGTGAGTATTATACGCATCTTATTATCAGATTCTTAAAAGACAAATCAATATTTCTGATCTTATAGACTCGTAAATATGATTGAATATGGAATGACGCGCTGCCGCTACATTTAAGTAATTTGCCCGTTGTAATAGAATTTACGAATTCATAAATAGACAAACATATATAGATTAAATTGGATTTAACAATTGGATTATGGCCTGAACCCTCATAGGAGGCCTGTGTCCCAGCTGTGGGAAAATATATGGGAAGATGATGATGATGATAATAACATAGATTAAATATTGATGCGCTCTAACAAATTCATACAACCTAATCGATTTAGCTGGAATTTTGGCAGAATATACCTACAGTCTGGTTGTGATTGTTTTTATTAAATATTCTCATATCTCAATAATGATATAACATTAATAATATTCATTTAATAGTAGGAACTTAGTAGAAATAATTGAAAGACTTTAATACAAATTTACGAGGCAGTATATTTGGTACATTCGTTTCTAAAGTACCTAGAATAATTATTTACTGAGCAAACTTAAAAACTGAAGTTATTTTGGTGTATGATGACATTATATAAAAGGCAATGCAGAAACTAAATCAATTAAAAAAACACTTCGGATAAATATACTAAGGACTAGAATAATATAAAAGAAAAACACCATTGTGTTAACTTTGTCCGGAAATGATAAATTTTATAAACGATTTAAATTGAATCACAAATTATCAATAAATTAACATCATAGTTATTCTATTTCCTGTGACAAAGTACACATACATTTATTATTATTGTTAATACTATAGACTTATCGAGATTCATTCACATGTGCAACTCGGATTGTTATTGTGACTAT
>NC_052126.1:5349800-5387729 GCF_012273895.1 Zerene cesonia
AGTAATAAATGTTATTTGCAGTTAACAATTTTCTTTTTTCTTTATTACAATATTTATGGCAAGACTAGGTATAAGCCAATTAAACATATTGTTTACGTTATAATAACAAACAAACACATTTTTACGTTAAAATAACAAAATGCGGAACTACCACCTAATTAAATCTACATTTAGACTAAATTCAAACCAAGAATGCCCGACAATCAATCTGGTTGTACTCTCACCAGAGCGACGGCCGCCTGCATCAGGTCGCTAGCGCCGCCCGTGATCAATTAAAGTTGGGAAATTAATTACTATGAAAATATGTAAATTATTCAGTTGACCAATTGGCTCACTTTACAATTGCGATCCCTCATCATAAACAAATAAATTAATTAGCCATTGCTTCTAAATTCACTTTAAACAATTAAAAATGTTGCTAATTGAATTTAATATGAAATCACTAGGTAATTACCATAATACCAAATTAAGAATCATATGTTATGATAGCGTTGATGAAGTACATAGTCATATAACGAATGTAATTACCTAAATGTAACGACAATAAAACATTAATAAGTTCAAACTGTACGAATCGGAAAATTCCGCCAATTTTCTTGTCGGATGAAAACAACTCGTTTAATCACAATTGAAATAACCTAACAAAAATCGCATCGCATCGAACAATAAGCGAAGCAATTTATATAGCATCTTTCAAAATAACAAAAAAAAAACATGTTTAAACTAGAATATTAAGTGATATGAAACACGAGTAGGCATTAATTGTTGAAAGGAACAACATTCTACGCATCTGTCTGTCTCACAATTGAACGCGAGGAGCTGGCCGTGGTTTAATTGAATATAATTTTTTAATTGCTTTAATTATCTCAAACAAACGTTTACCATGCAACTAAATTCATTGGGCGTTGATGTTACAGTTTAATATTCATTATATCTAGAAGTTTAACTCCATATGCCTTGTTTATCCTAGTCGTACTTTTAACGATGCTGGCTGACAATTTCACAAACATCTATCTAATAATATTATAAAGCCGAAGAGTTTGTTTGAACGCACTAATCTCAGAAACTACTGGTCAAATTGAAAATTCTTTCACTGTTAGATAGCAAATTTATTGAAGAAGGCTATATATAGGCTATACGATATATGTAGTACGAGTATATGTAGCACGGGCGAAGCCGGGGCGGACTGCTAGTTATTAATATTTGCTACGGCATCGGTTTAACTGCTGTACCGATGTGGATATTGTAAAAGAAATTGTCGGCTGCTAGGCCAAACTACACAAAAATCGATTATATCGTTACTAAAAACGTAATGTCCTTATTAGAAAATAAAAACTTCTATAAAACTCTGCGCCCATTTTCCAGGTCTGCAGCAAGCTATACTCGATACGGGGCAAGCCCATCATCTGGGACAGGCAAATATGCGCGGGCGGCGAGTTGAACAAGGACTCCTGCAAGGGTGACTCCGGAGGTCCGCTGATGCGAGCTGACGATAAGACCTACGAAGTCGTCGGTATCACGAGTTTCGGGATCAGGCAGTGCGGGAACAAAGGTCGCCCGAGCGTGTACACCAAGGTGTATGCTTACATGGACTGGATAAAGAGCGAAGTTAAGCCATGATTTAATGACACGGATTAAAAAACGGTCAAAGATGGGTGCTGTTTTGGGCGATGTGGACAATTGGTGGTGATGATGTTAAAATAATGAATAACTGATGGTGAAATAAGTGATCATTAAGATAACATCCAAAACTGATTTTCGATAAGTTTAATGTGTCCAAAATCATTCATATAATGTAACAACATCTTAAGTTTTATTCACGCAACAGACTTTTACCTTGCTCTGAGAAAGTGGGATAAGTTTCATTTGTGATTAAATTTTCGCTACTCTTAAGAGCAATATGTGTTACGTTTTGCTTATATTTAATAAACACAAATGTTAAAATACGAGATTATGTTGCAAACATATATAGCGAAGCTTAACGAAATAGATCTTTACAAGTATTCATTTTCTAACAGTTTTTTTAAAAATACTTAAATAAGTAAGAATATAATTAAAAAATATTGAATAGTGTTTAATTATGATCGAAATACTCATTATTTATATTTTAATTAAATATCAAAGTATTTATTTATTTATGTATAATTGCTCTGGTAATAATTACAAATTGTGACTTAACCTAGGTAATATTATCACAAACAGTATGTAAAGTATATATATGAATTTCATAGTTCACCTACCCTAAACAAAGACAAATAATAATTTCAATGAATTTGTAAAGTGTTTATTAAATTGTATCGTATATAGCGTAGTAATTAAGACAGTGTTGTGATTATTTATAAAAATGTACCACGTGATATAAAAGTAATGTTTAAAATATGATCCGCCTTAACAAGATGCCCTCGGCTGCGTACCAGTAAATTCGGAGAAGTTGAATAGTTGAATAGATGATACATATAACTTTCATCTTGAATCATTCTAAACATATAGAAAACCCCATCGAAATTCGGTGCGTAGTAAAGATGTAAGCATACATAGGGACATAGGCACAAAGCGACTTTGTTTTATACAATGTCGTGATACGTTATATAATAATTGTATATGTCTGACTGATTACGAAGAAGATTTTATGTACTTTCAAAAAGTTTACGATATATTAACCGATAGTCTAGTTTTCTTTATTTTTTATTTATTTATTCTTCTAAGGTTTGCATCTATTGTTGCTGTTTTTTTCTAGAATATTTTGATTTAAATAGAAACAAAACGCGTGCAAAAAAAAAAGGTTTACTGTAAAAAATATGCAAATAAACATTTCTTATTATTAACAAAAATTAATGCTCTCATTAGGATATACAATTTTTTAATTTTATTATTTTGTGTTATATAAAAAATGCAACTTTGTGATAAATAAAAATTGATAATCCTAAAACGACACCTCCTTTTCTTTACCCAAGCTTTTATCCACACCCAGACATTATTACCTTACCGGGAATCGAACCCAGAACGTCTCATACCTACGCGCACACCACCCCCGCACCAAGGTGTCACATGTCACGAATTTAAGGTTAATCGCTTAATTATTAATTTGATACAATTAAAATGTACTTAAATATGGTTATATCAGACACGTGACTATAATAGACAGATAGGTAGGTCTATCAGATACTGTTTCCTCATCGTTAAAGAACAATTAAAACTAATTGTTATACAGTGTTTCATTATACTTATGCTTACCTACCTGATATATTTGGCATGGCATTAATTTGAAAAATTGATTATTGCCATGTAACTAGTAGTACTTATTTATTTATGAAATGTATAACCTGCTTATTGACCACTCTAATATTATACATACACAGAGAGAGAGAGAGATTTAACTTAATGTAATAAACTGCAAATCTATTCAATCGATTTTTTCCGTTATTTCACCACCAACAAATAGGATTAACATTCTTTGTACAACTGAAACAACCGTAGACCAAACATATTATTTTTTAATGTATAATATATACAATAGCAGTCGGTCCGGCTTCGCCTATATATATATACTATGACTAAAGCACTCAAGGGATCACGAAGATAGAATGATGAGAGGATTTATGAAACAGGTAATGAAGTACCTAAGATTAGCGCCTTTAAACATGCAAACACAACATACAAACCTTACATTATCACACTATCACACTAATATCATAAATGTGAAAGTTGTTTGGATGAATGTCCGTCAATCACGCTGAAACTACTGAACCAATTTTGATGAAATTTCGCTTACAAACGGAGTATGGGCCGACTTGGGTGATAAGATACTTTTTATCCCGATTAAATATTCCCTTGCGGTAAAACAAGGTGTCTTGATATCCGGGCGGAACCGGGACAGGCATCTAGTATATTATAAGTAAAAGTATATAATGCTTCCTATATTTTGCATAATATTTGTTAAAAGGCGCCAATTGATAACGCGCCGATAACAGACAGCGTCGTCTTACAATATTTTAATAACATACACGAACAAAAACTGCTCCCATAATTCCATTGTGTATTTTAACGTTTGAAAAACCCGTTTCAGTCACACAATACAACAATAATAAAGTAATTAACGCTTATCATCCACACGGAGTATGAAACCATCATGTTGTTAATAAAAAGTATTTAATTCATAGATAGTTCTTCGAACGACAGGACAGCGCTTGACCACAATCTCGCCTGCTGATCAGCGAAGGTATGCGATGGATAAACTCAGTTTCACGCCCGAATCAATATTCAAATAGATATGGAATAGATTTTCTGAGAAAAGCCTGTTAATAACCAATCGAAGGCGTGTTTTATGTTGGCAAGAAGATTAGAGATCCATGGAAACACATACAATAAACGAATGTTGATGCTTATCCTAGTTAGGTGATACATTATTAACTTGCTAGTGACATTGAAAATACATATTATTTTCTAACTTTTATCTAGGTTTTGTCTGCCGCTTCGCACTCATTAAATTCGACTTAAACCCTCTTCTTACCCTGTTTCAATGATAAAGATGTTGCGTAATTTTACAGATCTAAGCACACACGGCGGACTCTGTTTTATACTATATAGTTACTTAACTGGACTCTATATCTTTACTTAACATTACTCAGTATTTATTTTTCAATCACAAATCCAAATACCTACTGACAAATCACAGTACATACATCATCATTATTATAAATCCACTTCTTACACTGATAAAAAAGGCCACATTCAACACCGGTCGATATAATTATTAGAACTGTCAAGTCCATCAGAGATGAGCAAAAACCATTTCATCTTCATTCATTATTATTTCACAACAATTAATGCAATAATATATAACATTAAAACGTATAATCATACAATCAATTAGAAATCAATAACAACTGATTTGACGTTATTTATTTAACACGATCGCCTAACCATTCGTTTCCAAGCTCTAAGCTTTAAAACATCATCAATTCGCGCACTCGCAAACAATTCGACGCGTCGTTCATTAAACTCGAAAACCAGTTCGTAAGGATTCCCCCATCGCCAATGATCCGCGATCCGCGATACGTCCGAAACCGTCAGTGTGTGATGCGCATCCCACCGGGACGGACGTGCCGCGAGCGCTCTTGCGAATACAATTTAAAAACTATTCGAAAATGCCGCCTCTGTATATAATATCTGCGATAGTTGCAACTTATATTTGCCTGGTGCAAGGACGTAAGTTTCATATCCTGCTTACGTAATCGGACGTGAGTCGGTGTGTTTATTGTTTTTTTTTTTTTGTTTACATTAAGGAAAACATCGCGTTATTACAATCAATATTATCTAAATTTCTGTGTGAGTTCTTAATTGCCGTGTGCACGAGGTTATATATTATTATTTAATCTAATAATAATTAAGTGATTACATATTTCGTTTCAAGGGAACGCCAAGAAAGAATAATTGTTATATATGTGTTTTAATATATTTCATATTTAGTGGCAACTTAATCCTACTTTATTTACGGAACTAGGATAAAGTAATATATGTATAAGTATGATAACGCAAATAGCATAAACTGGAATGTGTGTCATAAAATAAGATCATCAAATCAGCTTCCTAAATATCAGTCTAGCAAATGAAATGATGTCATTGACCATTGTGTTTTAAATTTTGACTATGCTAACAATTTCAATCAGTTAATACTCATAAAATTTAATCGCGTTTAAACCGCTACAATCCTCAACAGGGGCACTTTTATTCACTAATCATTGAATCCAATTGATTCTATCAATTACAATAATTTGAAGAAGTTAACTTTTTAATATACGAAAGTTATAATTCAGATACTATGATAAATATAGGAACTTTTATCATACGATAGAATCAATAGCTAGCGAATTCTTCATTCCAAGTAAATAAACATTATGAAATTCGTTGTTTGCTCGTCTTTCATGTCAAAACAGAGCTACAGGATGACATACCTATTTGTAATCTATGTTGAAATTATTTTATACTACCTGTTCGCCCCGGCCCCGCCCGTGGTACATGTATTACCTGTCACTCAGTGAAGTTGCATCATTCTTGTAGTGAAAATGTTTGAAATCCATTCAGTAGTTTCTGTGTGATTACATTACAAATATACTCGCGTACAAATCTTTCCTTTTTATAATACCAGTACAGACTGGCTTTCCGCCCGCGACTTTGCCCACCTAATGAACGGAAATTCCCATTGCTTCACTGCTGTTTCACCCACTATCTCTCTCTAGACGTGGACCATCTTATCACTGATACATAATACCACCTATTGTTATGGTTTTTGCTTTTACCTGAAACAACAAAGGATTTAAGTAAATAAAACAAAAGCAATAAAAAAGGAATTACGCGAATCAAACAAAAAAAACAATCAAACTCGGTAATTGCTTTGGAAGTTTGGACAGACCACGGTCTGCATCTGGATTTTATTGAATACCTACCGTGTGTAGATACTAAATAATTCTTAATTATAATCCTAATAGCCTCAATTGTGTCTCGATTGGTTCGTGTCAGAACGCTTTGACATACTTGTCTAGTGATAGTCTGCTAAATATTTATGGTTAATAGCGGTCCTTTGTAACACAGTCGGAACCTTAGTAAATTACCATGGAAAGCTATCTTGGGATATTTTCGTTGGAAACCTTGAGATTTGTCTCCTCGAGACAATTACAATTCATGTAATATTTATATACTATTTCGAATACGATTTAGTTATTGAAGAATATGAATTGTGTTACAATGATATTATATAATGAGCCGTCGATTGGATTTAAAAAAAGAAGCGTAAGATCCGAATCGACCTTACGCCACTCCACATGTTCATGGGCGGTTGTACAGATGTCATAAAAAATAAACAAAAAAAAAAAATTACAAATCTCCTTTCTTACAAATATACATACACCCAGACGCCACAATTTTATGCGGTTATAAAAAACTTAATTATTACTCATATAAATGAGCCGTCACACTTCTCACTTAATTGAACCAATAATGTCTGTAGTAAATCCTTTTGTTTCCAAACTGTATTAAGATTTTAAAAAGTGGCTTTTATGATTCTGATTAGATTAATTAACTCTACATGGACGTAGTATATTGTGTTGTCCATGCTGTAATTTTTTTTTGTATTTTTTTTTTATTACTGTGCAGGTAACCTTTGTGAGGAAACCGGCATGTCTATGAATCAAAACGACATGTGGCATCTGCCAACCCGCACTTGGCCAGCGTAGTGGATTATTGCGTAAAACCTTATGAGAGGTCCGTTTCCCAGCAGTGGGAACATGTATAGGCTGATGATATATCATCATCTCACATAACACACCTTTCATGCATTCAAAATAGTAAATAATGAATAATCAACGATACAGTTACGGTTGAAGTCACAAAAAGATGTCATTGAAACTAGGGATAAGCTAGTGGTCGAAATTCTAGACAGGTCACCATAACAAATGAGTAGGTATCCTCCTGTGTGCGCATGTGCGACAGATACATGGACTTATTTACTTGATGGTCTTATTTACTTAAATGCATTATTTTAAAAATATAATAGCATTCTGGCTTAACTAGCGTGGTCAAATTAAACAGCAATTTTCACACATGAAAATCATAGCATGATACCGCTGCATTACGAAAGAAAAACAAACAGAAATCACACTTTCGCATACGTAATGTTATTAAGGATAATTACCGAGGATAATTATGAGAAATTTCATTTCAGTTCAGTTTCAGTCCGCACAATTTTCGTAAAAAGAGTAGAAAGTTATTGCTTCACGTGCTTATTTCTCTATACTAATATTATAATTCTGAAGAGTTTGTTTTTTTTGAACGCACTAATCTCAGGAACGGTTCTATTTGAAAAATTCTCAGAGTTAGGTAGCCCATTTATAGAGGAAGGCTATAGGCTATATATGTACCACGGGCGAAGCCGGGGCGGATCGCTAGTATCTCATATGAATAAATATCAACTGTTTCATACAACACATTCAAGTAACAATAAACATAATTATTTTTAACGCCTCCAAATTGCCAGTACTATACCAAATGCGACCTCACGAGAGGCACCAACGTTCCAATAAAAAAAATATCATCAAAATCGTTTCACTCGACCCCAAAAAAAAAACCGTCTAATGGTCCCCTCATTTTTTGAAGTCCGTTGGAAAAAAAACCACAAGAAGTTTTAAAACAAAAATTTAATTTATATAGTATTGCGCAATTAAAGCAATAAACTGCATATTATTCATTCAAATATCTTATAATAATTCGCGAATAGTTTAACGCCAATTAATATTCCGGGATGTTACTCAGTCGTTTATCTATAAAAAAAAACACCCATTTTTCCTGCTGTGAATTCATGCGGGCGATCATTTGATACGCGGACCGGCCACAATGCCAATAGCAATATAATATTTTATTTTAACAACTAACTTTCTGCCCGCGACTTCGCTTTCGATTCTTTAGAATATATACGAAACATATTAGAAAACCACTTTTTCATTTTTAAACACCCCTCGAATGGACACCTCATAAATTACATAGATATTGGAGAATTGATTTTTCTCTCCCCACTTCTCCTTTCACCCCTGAAATATCGCCGATAAATTGAAATGAATAATGATCTATCTCCATGTAATTTTGTCAAAATCTGTCCAGTGGTTTTTACGTGAACAACGCACGTTAACTTTGGAGTCTATAAGCTATACGATGCGATTTCAAAATTTCTTTCACCATTAGAACTGCAACTGCACTGAGTGACATCCTACTAGCCTACTAATATTATAAAAGCGAAAGTTTGTAAGGATGGATGTATGTGTATGTGTATGAATGATGAAATTTGGTACGCAGACAGCTGGACAACTGGAATAACACATAGGCAACTTTTTATCCCGATACTCCTACGGGATACAGACTTACGCGGGTCAAAGCGCGGGGCGCAGCAAGTGGGCATGTATATACCACGAGCGAGGCCGGTACGAACAGCTAGCTAGTACGACATTTTCGCGCGCCTGCGTATTGCAATGCACATATAAACACATTGAAGTTAATTTAAAAGTTCCTGTATACGTAGAGCATAGGTGATAAGGCCCAGTGGACAAACACTCGGCACTTTACCAGTAATGCCATCACGACTCACGATAACTTTAGCATATGAATAAACATCGATACAGAATAACTTTCTACGACACAATATGACAATAGGATACAGTTTAATAATACCATTTGAATCATAAATTTGCACGTCTATATATAAAAGAGATCGTGTTATTTATCCCGCTAATACAATAAACGCGAAAGCTTGTAAATATAGATGGATGGATGGATGTGAGGATGTTATTTACGCTGTCACACGAAAACAGCCGATCGTATCGGTATGAAATTTGGTACAGACATGGATTATACTACTATTAGACTACTAAAATGCTACTACTAGAATACTAACTAACCCGCGGCAACTACTAAGCCGCGGCGTCACTCGCTAGGTACGCGGATGAGTAGTGGCCTATGTGGTAATCTACACTAGACTAGGCCACTTCTCATTCACGTACCTAGCGAGTGACGCCGCGGGTTACAACTAGTACGTCATAGAATTCGAGAACGGCTGAAATTCGATCAATCGATATATTTTTGCTTTACTAAATTCGTCTCCGCTTGCAAATGACAATAAATTTTACCTTAACGCACGCTTTCTGTTTATTGGGTTTTTCTTAGCGATGACCTGGTATTTATCGTTGTTATCAATTTGACCTGGGACTGCATACATGTAAAATCTCGTTAGCCAATTGAGGAAACATTACTGCTCTTTATTTATAAATCGCTAATAAATTGTTATATGTTTAATAACAAATATAGTTTTTAATAAACACTTACATAAGTAAAAAACAAATACCTAATGAGAGAACATTAGGCCAGTTTCATCTTTACAATATCCCCGATAACCAATTTCATAAATTTTACTTTACTTTAGTACATTTTTTATTTATTTATATATTTATTTATTAATATAGTAACAAGTAATTAACAGGTTTTACCACAAAGCATTACATGAAAAAATATAAACAATAGGATACAATTTTCATGTTATTTTAACTGTCAGATACGCAAAACAGAAAATATCCAGGAGCTGTAAAACCGACCGGTAAATAAATAATAAATATCATATCACAGAGAACAGAACATAATTAATTAGACGACATTTTATCTAACAATTAATTGCTTTAGTAATATATATTATACATATATATATATATATATATAATATATGTTTTTGACTAGTAAATTATGATTTACGAGACATACCATTTAATAGGCGTTGGCTTCCCTATTTTATCATTAATTACCAGCTGTAACCCGCGGCGTCACTCGCGTGGTATCCAAGTATAAAGTAGTAGGCTAATACACACTTATAATCTTATGTCTGTACAATATTTCATACAGTAACGGTGCGCTGCTTTCGCGTGAAAGAGTAACAAACATCCATCCATTCATCCATCAATCCATAAAAACTTTTTCGTTTATAACATTACTAGGATCTATTTATAACATCATTCATCCATTTAGGCCAACCATACGTGCTTGGTAGGCTTTATAACGTGGTCTGGTATACCTGCTAGAAAAAAATAATCTGAGTTACCTAGAGGAATAATGACTACTGTATGGTCTTAACATCTAGTAACTGTACTAACTTTAACAACCGTACCGTAACCGTATAGTAGAAAAAATGGATTCAGGTCTAAATAGGTTTAAAATATTTATCCAAAGAACTTTTTTATATTATGTTTTTTTTTTCTCAAATATGTATTCGAATAATGATTTTTTTCAAATATTTATAAGTATTTTATTGCTTCAAAACAAAAAAAAAAAGAGAAAATTCATCTTATTCTACAATTTAATATTCAAAAACAGCATGCAATCACCAACAATGGAAAACGCTCGCCAAGAGTTACGCGCTACTGAAACTGCGGGAACGCGAGAATTTTATCTTGAGAGGTATCTTTATATTTATAACACCTTCGAGAAAGCACTGGAAGCGCACTGAACCTATTATTGGGATTGTATGAACACGCTATATAAGCACGCTTCACTATTTATGCTTTAAAAGTATCAAAAACTCAATTTTCATACGTGAAGTTTATGAGTTGACACAGGGCTGTTAACGTGACATCTCTCAACAGTACTAATCCAGTGTGGGAAAGAGACGGAACTACATAAGGTATCTAGCGATCACTTTCCCGCACTGGAATTAGTACTGCTTTAAGACGTCACGGTTGCCCACCAAGACTTGAAAAGAGACTATTATGCTAGCTTAAAAAAATATTTGAAGCAGGGAAATAGTACAGTCATTTTTATAGGCATCTTATAATTATTTGATCAATAAATATGTCATGAGAGCTACTACGGAGGACGTTAAGCAAAACATTAGCACGTGGTGGAAGGAACATTTATATTTTTTGTTAACCTAAGGTATTCGAAAACTCAGTTATCTACACTTATACTATAAAGAGAAATCTTTAATATTTTCATATGTTTGTGACGTTTTCACACAAAAACCACTGGACCGATTTCAAAAATTCTTTCACCATTAGAAAGCTGCAACTTCACTGAGTGTCATAGGCTACATATGTTCCACGAGCCAAGCCGGGGGCGAACAGCTAGTGTACCTACAATAAATTCATCTGAATCGCGATAATCTATTAAACACAGAACAGAGTGAACCTATCATACCCATGTCCCATAAGCACGTTATGCAAATTGCCGAATGGTAATTTACATCAATTAATATAGACACGAAATAAATTCCAGTTCCCCCGAAACATCACCAATTTTATTGGACCTTGAATATAACATAGCTTTGAAAGAACTGTGTTTAAAATAACGAATCGAAACGTTAACAGAGGCGAATCGTAAAACATTATTGACAAACAAGGTACCTACCGCATGCAAAAAAAGTATACGAATTTATTGCACGCGTTTTTGCATGGCATGCAATTTGTTGGGTTTTGCATTCCAATTGCAAAAACTATTAAGTATTAAAAGGACTATTCAAATTAAATGAAGTGCGAATGATGTTTGCAAATTATTACACGGCGGTAGGTATATATACTCTAATTGTAACAAACTAACAGTAAAAAGAAATGTATAACAATATTTAAAAACTGGTCAAGTGCGTGTTGGACACTCGCGACTGTTGCTTAACTTCGTTTTTATATTATTTGTTTAAAGTGGCGACAAAAATACATCATTTCTGGAAATGTCAACTGACGCACTAACACGGTTTAATACGGCCTGGTAACAGATAGACGGACAGGACTTGTATATAGGAATATGTGCGTATATTCACTTTCCTTGTGTGTATATCAGACTCAGGAACGGACAATTAAGAATATATAATATAACATGGTCAACTGTACAAATAGTTTGCAAATAGCACTTAAAATCGAATGCCATTTGTTTGACAAGGAAACACGGAATACGGTGGTTTGTTTAGCTTGTATTAAATCACGCTATATATATTATACTAGCTTTTGACTTCACACGCGTTACAGACGGAGAAGATTAATAGATTGTATTATACATATACGTCCTCTTGAATCACTCTATCAATTAAAAAAAACCCTATCAAAATCCGTTGTTTAGTTTTAGAGATCTGTTATATTTATTTTTAGAGATCGTTTATATTTATGTATATGAATAATTACTGAATCTCTTTTTTCTCAACAATCTAAATATGTTTATTACTTTAAAATCAAATTAACATTAACGGTTTATACATTAAAAAATACCAAAGAAAGTGCTCCCTATAATGCTACACTATGCGTCTTTATTTTTCCTAATATTCGCAACGAACATTCCAGAATCGTCTTGCACCACGCCGAGCGGCGGGAAAGGGCAGTGCCAGTCCATCGTAAACTGCGCACCGCTACTGGCCATAGTGAAGAAGACTAACAAGAGAACACCAGAGGAGACTCAACTGTTGAGGGAGTCCGTGTGCACATACAACAGTAATGTACCAGATGTATGTTCATTTTCTATTTGTTTAATATATCACCACTTGTAATATTAAACAATAAGCTATTACTTCCGCTTATCAGCTATCTTTTTAACTTAAATGTTAAAATTTCGACCTTTAGATTCGGCCTTAGATATGATGCTAGATGCCTTAAACAGACTTACCGTAAAATAAAACGTTCAATTAGTTTATTTTATAACACAAAGTATAAACTAAATATAAATTACGTGTCACTTTGTTTGTCCGCGATGGACTCCTAAACTGCTCGTCCGATTTTAGTCAAATTTGCACACCATGTGCAGTTTGATCCAACTTAAAAGATAGGATAGTTTATATTATTTGAATTATGAGAAATGACAACCCGAGCGGACCCGAGGTGTGCAGCTAGTAGTAATCTATCATTTCCTTTTAAACAGACAGCACAATCATAATATTTATGATAAACTAGCTGCGCCTCGCGGTTTCACCCGCGTATGTCCGTATCCCATAGGAATATCGGGATAAGTTGCCTATATGTTATTCCAGTTGTCCAGCTATCTACGTACCAAATTTCATTGCAATCGGTTCAGTAGTTTTGCGTGAAAAAGCAACAAACACACACACATCCTTACAAACTTTCACATTTTACAATTTTGAGTAGGAAGTAGGATGGTGCATGTATACAAGTGCTTCAAGTTCATAACCAACCGATTGCAGGTATGCTGTCCGGTAGACGACCCCGGGCTAATAGATCGCAGATGCTTCAGCTACGACGGAAAGAACGGCACGTGCCTGGGGCTGTATTCGTGCCCACAACTGAAAAAGCTGCTTAAGCCGCCCGTCTCTCAAGAGGCCTTGACATATGTCCAGATTTCTAGGTAAAAGTGCTTCCAAGAGGTCATATTTTGTATAAGAGAAGGTTTCTGTCGCATGCACTTCTTATACCAATTTGTAAATTTGCATTATTTAGAAGGCATATGTAACATTGAATATTTTTTTATTATACATACTTTTCTGTATGACGAAACTCGTCAAGAAAGTCCTCCCCAAAAGTATATTTAGAAATCATCTATTATCTCTTAAGAAGCAAATGCAATAAACATCTATCTCCGAGCAATTTGTTTTCACTAGCAACCGTGCCTTTCTTTTCTTACAGACCAGAATATTTGTAAACAGATCCAGTAATAATAATATTTAATATTTCGTTAGCAACAACATATCAACCATGTAAATCCTACATCCTACTAATATTATAAATGCGAAAATTTGTAAGGATGTGTGTGAGTAACAAACTCTTTCACGCAAAAACTGCTGAACCGTTTGCAATGAAATTTGGTACGTAGACAGCTGGACAACTGGAATAACAAATAGGCAACTTTTTATCCCGATATTCCTATGGGATCCGGACTCACGCGGGTGAAACCGCGGGGCTCAGCTAGTTTTCAATAAACATTTTCTAGCATTTCAAACAGTTTAACCTCGTCTTTACAGGTGCGAAAGTCCAGATAAATACAGTGTATGCTGTGGACCCGATGACGACGTACCACCACCTCCCAAACCAAGTAGAGTCTGCACCCCCACAGCCGCTCCGCCAGACCCTCGCACCGAGTGCTGCGGTCTGGACAGTGGAGGTGGCAATAGGATATTTGGTAATTACTCTTGTGCTCCTAAATGTAGGGTAGAAGGTGGACATTTAATCGATTGTGTGAAAACTTGTTTTGTAAAAATTTATATCATATTTATAGTAAATAAAGATTATTATTATTACAAAAACAAATCACTACATCACACCAGTCTGTCATCTTTATCGTTAGCGGCTCGAATAATCAGAAAAACTAGACAAACTAATCGAAAAATTCATACACATATCTCAATGCAATATGCGGTTTTAATAGATTCCGTAAGCATCAACAGCCAAACAATCCATTGAACCTTATTTCATACTCATCGTTTTATTTAAATAATTATTATAGTGTACATAGGTAAATAATAATAATTAACTACTAACTTCAATAATTTCACAATCTCGTAAAGACAGCGTTAATACGAGATAACGTCAGTGAGGCGGATTTAATCGCATCAATAATTATCGACGTATACATGACGCGAAACAACCTATGAAACAAAGAATGAAATAGCGCCACTATATTTCTTTATCTGTATGTACACAATTGAATTTTCTCCACACTCAACGAACATAAGAACGGCATAATTAATGGGTCTGAACACGATTCACTTCGCGGCTTCTATATTTTACTAACGCTATCAGTATAACGTACAGTTTTACTATTGAGTTTATATCGTGTTATTTCTTCACTGGAAAGTTGTTAGATTTTATTTATTTATGGAACTAGTATGTCAATATTCTGCCAACCCGCACTTGGCCAGCGTGGTGGATTATGACCTGAACCCTCATAGGAGGCCTGTGTCCCAGCAGTGGGAACATATATGGGCTGATGATGATGATGTCAAAATTATGTATTATAAAAGCCACACTATCGGACTGTAAAATTGTGAGATTTCTAATCGAACACAACAACTACGATTTTTATAATAATAATAATAATAATATGATTATGAATATGGATATATAAATATTATTTGTTAGAATTATATATATTAATAAATAATTAATCAATACATGTTACATGGGTATAAAATTATATATATATATATAAATATAGGTATAAAATTATATATATAAATTACAAAAATAATGGATAGTTTACAATATAATATTTAACCAGATATGATTATGATAAATAGTTAGGTGAAGTTCGATACAAAGCACTAAGGATGGTAACATGATGATATAATATATTTCCGATATTGAGAACGAAAGCTACATATATTCTTTAGTCTAGACAATGGTGGTGGAAGGTTGTTCCAACACTTAGTGGCATTGTACCGAAAACTACCCTTGAAAGCTGCAGAGTGGTGCTTGGGTATGGATAGTTTGCAATTTGCAGACCTTGTCAGGATTTTTATTTTCTTCATGTATGTGTATAAATGATAAAGAAATTTAATAGCTATCCGTCCTGTTTATTGTGTTCTCTACATCTCCTTTAAACATCTTGTTAAGTACTTCCATATATCAATCGAAAGTTGGATAGAAAACTTATAGACAAACATGACATATGACACTATTATTTTTGTATTTATTTAGGATGGACAAAAAAGTATTTTACATTTTTATTGTCAGATATTCCCTAAGGCTGTCTTATTAATAATTGAACTGCGATTTTTCTTCAATCCCAGTTTTATCACATTTCTTATAAATCTGTTGCATTACACTGCCCATCTTCCATTGTTAATATGGATTATGTGTATGATAAAGCGTATATTATTGTGTATTTCTCATGGCAATTCAGGTGGCAACGTGACCGCGATCGACCAGTACCCCTGGCTGACCCTCATCGAGTACCGCGGCGTGAGGGACAACCGTATCAAACTTCTCTGCGGCGGCGCCCTCATCAGCGGCCGTTACGTCCTCACCGCTGGCCACTGCGTCGCCGGTCCGGTACTCACGATTGGCACACCGTACGTACATTAAGATAGAGGTTATGTTTAAACTAGTTTATGCACGCGGCTTTGCAGGCGTTTAAATTTGGAGAAGTTTAGTGGATGTTACTATACTTGTGATTAAAGCCACACTAGGCATACATATTTATAATTTTTCCTGTTGAATAATGTTTTAGTGTATGCTTTGTAAGTCGCCCTTAAGAAATAACACATATAAATACATATAATTCATCCTAATTCAAATCAATGTATTAAAAAAAACCCATGAAAATCCGTTGTTTAAGGTCTAAGCATAAAAATAGGGACAGACACGAGAAGCGACATTGCTTTATACTATGTAATTAGCAAAACTTTTTGTATCGTATTTCTGTTGTATCTCATCATAATAGTATGGTACTCCATAATTAAACAAAACCTATATATACATAAAATTATCTCGACAATTTCTCAAACCTGAACCCCAAACTCACTACTTCCAGGATCAACGTGCGGCTGGGCGAATATGACGTATCACACGCGGGTCCAGACTGCACCGAAGTGGAGGGGGGCGGCACCGACTGCGACGACGGCGAGATCAGTATCCCCATAGAGGCGACTATCCCGCACAGGGACTACGACCCGAACGCTAAACTGAGGAGGAACGATATTGCGTTGATACGCTTGAAGACTATGGCACCGTATACGGGTAATAACTTCTTTTTATGTCACCCTCGGTGATGGAGCTAGTAGGTCGCCTGCGAGTCACCTGATGGTAAGCGCTACCACGGCCCATGAACGTTTGCAGAGGCCGTAATGTTTTTCTTAATCGTTAAAAAAGAATATTCTATTGCCGCTGTGCCTAGTTATTTAAATACATATTTTTGTGATGAATCACGATGTTAGCCTGAAGGGCTACTACATCTTAGCACGGACGCGTTAAATTCTTATAACTAAATTCATTCACATGCAATACAATCGGAAGCGGTATTCCATCTAAACAATCGCGTAAAACGAATCATTTTAGTGAATAACATGATCCTGGAATTACATTTATTTATTGTGGATTCCTATAAAAATATTTTATGATAGTATTGTATGATATTCTTGTGCTTATTTAATTGCATGTAGTATAGCGGTGAGGCTGATGAGCACAAGTAAAAATTATATACATGTATTGCGCCTACCATGTTTTTGCTACCTGTGTTGATGGAAATTAAGTTTTTTGAATTTCAACTCCAACAGATTTCATCCGCCCGATCTGCTTGCCAATATCAGACATAACGGTCAATCCGCCGCCCAAATTAATGCTAGAAGTCGCCGGCTGGGGCGCGGTTAGCGACACGCAGAGTTTCAGCAACATAAAGTTGCATGTGGCCCTGCCCTTAGCTACCAAGGATGTAAGCGAATAATATATTTAAATACATAAAGCTAAAAACACACTTCAATTATAGAATCTATCAAATTTTCTCACTTGCTCTTATATGTAAAAAATATTAAATCCTGACGATTCCATTATTTCATGGCAATACATAGTTTCATTTTATAATGAGATTATCAGAACATTTCTTTCTAAACTTCTAAACTTCGAGTTTAATCTGGAAGTCTTAAAAAAAAACGGATACCTCCTACGGAAGCGCGCAATACCCTATAACCTGTTATGTGTGGTAGGAAACACTTGCATGCCAACTCGCCTGCTGGTAAACGTAGATGTAGTTTAAGATGGAGCGCGCTTCCCTAGAAGGTACCGGGTCACTCTACCTTTGAAGATCCCCAGCTTAAACCCGACAGGGAACAAAAAAAAAGTAATCCTCTCAAACAAATGCTTAAAACCTTCCAGCAATGCGAACCGTACTACAAACAACGCGAGGTGCCACTATGGGGCGGGCAGCTGTGCGCCGGCGGTGAGAAAGGCAAGGACTCCTGCAAGGGCGACTCTGGGGGACCCCTCATGAACGAGAACGGCCGACTGTGGGAGGCAGTCGGCGTGGTCAGCTTCGGGCCGACGCCATGCGGCATGGAACACATACCCGGCGTCTACACTAAAGTCTACGATTACTTGCCGTGGATACGCAGCCAGATAAAACCGTGATATCGTACTGTGTGAATTCATTGTGTGTGTTTATGTTGTGTAAATTAATCGCAGATGTGTTTGCGTGTATGCGAGATTAGATATAGGGTTTAATTTTTATAATATGATAGTGCTATATTGAAAGAATAGAAGAAAAGATTTTTTACTGTCCGCTGCACGCACGTTTTAATTTTAATTATCCTCTATTCCAAAATATAGTAGTAAGTAGTGATACTTTCTGAAATTTATTGCCAACGGATTGAAAGCCGCAGAGTTATCGAGTAACAACAAAACCAAAAAAAAAACGTCAGTTAAATAAATTTATATAAACAAATGTACAACCCATTCACACGTAAATAACTTTAAAACCCACAAACACCTCGCTCAATATGACGTACAAATAAAATTGCTTTTATTAATATCATCACTTTTAATTCAATAAAATAAACATAACGTTATATAGCTTTAAAATCCGTGAATACTGTCATATAAAACGTATAAAAAAATTACCTACGTTTATCTTTTACATTAAATTTAACCATCATATAGTTTTATGTATTTAGATTAATTATTATAAATAGCTTTGTTCAAATAAAATTAATTTAATGTACCATTATCACTCATTAAAAATAAACAATTATGTAGTGCTGCATATAGAAATATACCTACCATAAAATATTTGCTCAATTATTCTGAGTCTTTCATACTTCTCATATGAAGAAAAAACATGTTTTTGATATAAGTTTCATTAATTTTAATAAATATAACAACAAATAACTGTGAATCGTAGCATTATTTGACATTTATTTTGAGATTATGTGACGTTCAATTGTATTTCTGTGATGATTAATTTGTTAGAATATTAAGTTTCTTCATATTTATATAAAATGAATAAATGAATATAAACAATGTTCAAAAGTTTTAATAATCTCTCCATAAAACAATAACAAGCTATGTTTAGGAAATACATTTTAAGGTATGTGAGTCAATCACGTAAAAATTACTTGGCAGACTTTGACCAAATGACCTGACATAGGATAGCTCTTTACAAATACCAAGTACATACTTCTTGGCACGCCGAAACCTGTAAATAAAGTCGAGCAGAAATTAACGTTTGTTTTTTCATAAAAAGTAAGCAAATTTCTCTCAATGAAGGTTTTTATTTATGGCATGAATGCCTCTGTTTGATAAGATAATCTCTTAGAGTAGCTGAGGTGCTACAAGAACCCCTTTTATATTCATTGTTTTGTAATTATACACGTAACCTACGCACAATTGCAAATTACGTTAATGTCAAAGCTATTGATTACGTATTTTCCTGTAACAACAATTTATATCAATAACATACACAACCTATTATTTATCCTACATACGTCACCGTATTGTGTCATCGTAAATGCATCTGTAGGGGAAAACATGTCTTGTCTGGCTGCATATCGCTGTTACGCCCGCATTAATTGGAGGAAAACTCGCAATACTTTAAAATCAATAAACTCGAATAGTTTGTAAATTTCATATGAACGCTTATTTGAAATTCGATAAATTTTTGTGTTTTTGTAATGTATGTTTCTAATGTTTTTGACACAACAAATTTTGGACTGATTTAAAAGTGTTTTTTTCTTCATTAATAAAGCTGCATGTTCACTGGGTAACATAGGGTATAATATGTGTACCACGGGCGAAGTCGGAGGAGACAGTTTAGTGATATAAAACAGAACATGAATTAAATTGGTATTATTTATCTGAATTATACCGCAAATGTTTAAGTCCCGTAACACGTTACCTTGTATGAATCATGTCTTTAAAAGGATTTCAAAGCGAAAATTTTTATATAAAACCACATCGTTAATGTTTTAATTAATTGATTCAAAAACTACGATCTACATTTGCTATGTAGTAAAAACTACTCAACGAATTTTGAATTTTATTTCCACTTAAATAAGCTATATTATTCCTCAATGATATGTTTTTAACCCTAACTAGGCCAGAGTCACAATTCCAAGCGACTAGTATTATATTGGAACGCGAAAAGGATATTTCTCCAAAAACAATTAATTACATTGTATCGTTTAAAAGAACTTCAATTCATGCTAACAGTTGTACGAAACTTCTTAGAGCATTGAATATGCAATTTTAACAAACAGAGTAGCTGGCAAGGATTATAATTATTAAATAATAGCAATGATGCCGGAACTGAAGATCGTAGCCCAAGACCGAACGCGATGGCGACGCACTGTGGACGCCCCCGCCCCACATAGAGGCCATAGGACATTAATGAAAGAAGATAGCTATAATATTAGATAAACTGTATTTATTTAATATTATTATTTGCACTGGCACAAATATAATAATACTAGCTGCGCCGCGCGGTTTCACCCGCGTAAGCCCGTATCCCGTAGGAATATCGGGAGAAAAAGTTGCCTATATGTTATTCCAGTTGTCCAGCTGTCTATGTACCAAATTTCATTGCAATCGGTTGAGTAGTTTTTGCGTGAAAGAGCAACACACACACGCACACCCTTACAAACTTTCGCATTTATAATATTAGAAGGATTAAGGCCTGTATCCTTTTCCTCAGCAGACCATTCCTTATTTTCCAGTCGTCAATCACTTTCTTACCCATAGCCCCTTAAAACGACAGCGCATCCGCAGAGGCACTACCTCTGCGAATGTTCACGGGCGGTGGTGATCGCTTACCATCAGGCGAACCACCAGTTCAGTTGCTCGCTATGACATAGAAAAAATACGAGCATAAAACGCTCAAACATTAAGAGTAAATGAAATTTCTTTAACGCGTCGAAAAGATATTAATTAAGTATTATTTCATTTAAGTATTACTATGAACAGTAATGATTATTTTTAATTGGGTTACATTTCAGTTCCACGGGAATCCCATTATCGCGGCAATTAATGTGGTGACATAACACGAATGTGAAATCATCATCATTTTTTTTAACCGACTTCAAAAAGGAGATTCTCAATTCGACTGTATTGTTTATTGTGTTTGTCACCTCATAACTTATACTGAGTGAAGCGATTTCGATGTTTTTTTTTTAATGTGTAGTGGGCAACTGAAGTTGTGGTTCGCCCGATGGTAAGCGATCACCACCGCCCATGAACATTCGCAAAGGTAGTGCCTCTACGAATGTGCTGCCCGATTTTATGGAGTAAGGGAAAAGGAAAGGATTAAAGACCGGAAAGAAGGAATGGACTGGGATGGGTGAGGAAAAGGAAACGGTCCTCCGGCTCCCCCACTCACCGTACGAAAAACAGTGGCATGCCACTATTTCACGCCGGTTTTCTGTGGGGGTGTGGTACTTCCCCGGTGCGAGCTGGCCCAATTCGTGCCGAAGCGTGCTCGACTACCACAGCAAAATTAAATTCTTTTCTATTTGAAAGCTGATACCTTCCGTGTAGCGTAAAATTCCTCTTTGCCAAAGTCAAGTATTGACAATTTGAAAGCGGTTTAGTTTTTTGGTAAAAGTCTAATAATGCATCTACAACTACCAACTAATCTAGGATTATCATTATTATCATCATCACATCATAATATATCGTAGTTGTGAAATGATAAAAAATATAAAAAATTATTTTAATTTTTTTTTTTTTTTAAATCAATAGAACTATGATTTTTCATCAAATCATAGTCCAACTCGAAACATTAATAAAATCGCTCTTGAATAAAAACACAACAATGCCTGCCATTCGTCTCGATTCATACAACAACCGACCAAAAACAATTACAACCCAATCACAAGCTACGTCTTCTATTTAAGACGACACTTACACTAGTAGCATTAACTCATCACACATACATAAACACCACAAGCAAGAGCAGTGTCCACTCACACATGCACAGTAGCGACATTATGTAAATTAAATAAAACCCCCGTATAATAAGGACACAGTGTAAAACCAGTTCCAGTAACGTGTTCGCAACGAGACCGAACTCGCGCTCACGCTTATCCTTCCTCATACCGAATATAATAGCGAATATGTTAAAAACGCTCCGCCTCTGTTTGTTTATGTTTTATATTGGAATAGCTACCGGTGGTGAGTTTTTCTGATTACTTAATTGCGACACGCGGAAAGGCCGTGTCCATTCCATACAGAAACATATGTAAAGTTTTGCATACGCAGACTTGTAAAGCTTTTAAAGTTTAAAATTTTATTGTATCAATAAATAAACATATAAAATGTATAATAACAATGATTATTTAGCTTCCTTGATATTATAAAATAAAGGAATTACTTAATTATAAGCAATAAAGAACGAAAATTTATTTGAAGCAAAGCAAAATGTTTTTTAGTAAAATACAATGAATAACAATCACTAGCACCAAAATGCCATTGAGACCATTAAACGAATGTTGACGAAACTTTATGTGATATTCAATCTAAAGGATATAACGACATGTATAATTTTCCTAGCCGATTTATATTACTTAAAAACAAAAGAGATAAACCGTGGAAAAAAAGTATTAGACGGTCAGTTAGTAACAAATAATTTAGAAGCTAGGCTAGGGATAGCACTAAATCACGGAAATCACTTAAAAATATTTCGTGATAATCGTTTCATTAAACCTAACTGAAGGAAACGAAGAAAGAATGAATAGAGTATTTTAAAAATAATTATACGTATACTTTTATACTTAGCAATATAGAGCTAAAATAAGTGTTTCTTTGTTTGAACGCGCTAATCTCAGTTAGCAATGATTCGGGAAAAATTATTTGAGTGTTAGAAAATGTATTTATGTATTTATGGGGAATATTATAGACTATATAACATCATTTACGAGCTGAGCGAAACCGCGGCGCACAGCTTAATATCTTTATTATTATGATGTAGAGAAAGTAGTTTATCTACGGATCTTATTAAAAGTTCTTCTACTCACAGAAAGCTACAATATCTCTTAAGTGACATAGGCTACATTTTATAGATTATCCTTTTTTTTTACCCAACCCGGGCGGAGCTGGGGCTAGCGGCTAGCTCTCTTATATATGTATTATAAAACTAGCGGTTCGCACCGCCTTCACCTGTGTTGCATGTAAAGCTTAAACGCTCAGGGAACACGTACATTATCGAACGATGAATATATGTTCCTTATTGGTCCAGTTATTCCTGAGATGAGCGCGTTTAAAAAAACAAACTCTCCAGTTTTATATTATAAAGGAAAGGCAAACTGACAATGAAATTAAACGCACACGTCCAATATGTTATAAAAATTTTCCTTTATAAATATATATTTATACACTAACCGATTGCAGCGAAATCTGAGTGCGAATTCATTAATCAAAAGATTAAATTTATTCATATGTTGTTAAAATATCAACGAATATTAACTTTAATCAAAATGACCTACCAAATTTATCAGTGCTGCAAATAAAACGTTCACTTTTAACATAAGAACGTATTTACCAATGAAAAAACTATGTATTAGTATATCGTGATACATGTTTGAATAACAATAATTAAGACTAGTGACTTGTTATTGTGAATTATACATAATATTTACAGAAGCACTACGTTCTATGCAAATTAAAATTTATGACTAGTCTTAAATAAATAAATTTAAAGGGAAAATGTGCAAATACCGACACAGTACAGTTAAATTGATTGACATTAGATTAATAGGAAAAAAATTTAAATTACAAAATCTTCGATTATATAAAAATCAAGAAATGGGCATTGTATCGGAATCGGTAGTGCTACAATCACCCTTAGTTAGAACCTATACAGTGACTGAATATTACATTAAAAAATGTTATCACATCTTATACCTATACCACCCCAAAATCTATGTTATTTTTTCTGGAACACATCACTGAGAAACTATGGCACTTTCAAGTTTAGGCTTTCACGTGTTTTATTCATAATCATATCGTGGAGATTTTAGCTCATAAAGCGAATATATACCAAAACAGAGGAACCAATCCTTAATAACTACCCTCATATAATTCCAGGGAGAATCTGCAAAGTCCCAAATGGCGGGGCGGGCACTTGTATAGCAATATCTAAATGCCGACCGATTTATACTCTGGACAATCGGCTCGATTTAAGTGAAAACGATATGAAGTATATCCAGCAATCGTTATGTGGCAGTTCCACGAGTCCTATTGTTAAGGTATGTACACTTCTAAACATATTCTTATTGTTAATAAGTGTTTTGTAACGGATCAGATCGAAAACTACTGAAGCTATTTCGAAAAACAATCTTTAAAGTAATTATTTTTTTATAGTAGTGTTTTATTCCAGATAAAGCACGAAGCAGGTGGAGCGAATAGCTAATTTTTTTAAAGGTATTTTACTAATAGAAAGCTATACGTGACACAGACACTTTTCTCCTTGATTGTATTATAATAGCCAATTTATCCACATTCTTTAATAAATTGGATCGAATTTACCATCGCTATTAACTGATTATCTGTTCAACTTTCCTGAAAATACCCTTAACATGTCTCATTGAGGAAAATTAATAACAATGCGATACATTGAAATTTATATATGCTCGAAACATCTGAAATGAAAAAAAATGCACATCATTTTCCTTCCTGTCTTGTCACTGAGTCACTTTGTCTTAAAGACGCCTTTTATACTTAACTTGCTTGCAAACTGTCCTATAGAAAGATATGATAAGATTTATAACTATCATTAAATTTCAACAGTCGTTTGCAACAGTACAACATTCTACCTTCCTGCAACAAACAAACGCTTAAGAAACTTTATCTAGCAGAAAGATTAAATGAGCAGAAACTCAAAATTTTCAGGTATGCTGTCCACCAGAATCCGAGTGGTGGAAATTCAAGGCCAATCCCATAGAACTGCCAACAACTGAGCGCGTGTCCACAACAAGAGACCCTTTCCCTAATCCAGCTGTTCTCATTATACCCAAAAAAGGGGAAACCCTTGATAGGGGTCTGAAGGAAGAGAACCGCTTCCAACATCTACAGACCCTACCTTACCAAGGATCTTGTGGGAAGGAAGCGAGCAGCGGCAATAAGATATACGGTGAGATTTGATAAGAATTTACTGATGACCTTGATCAAGAAGCATTTATTTCAATTGTAACAAAGCCGCTTTTCCATTAAAGAAATAAAATTCGAAAAATCAATTTCACCCATGGACAAACTTAGCAAATACTCATGATGACCACCTAGAATCTAGAGGTCGGGTAAATATTCCCGGGACTCACGTGAAACAGATATATGTCCTGCCCCATACCCCACTAGGGGACACGGGACATCACCTTTCTTTTCAACGAAGATGTATTTGTATTATTTATTTTTATATAGTTTTCATTATCCCATGAACTATTATAACTCGAAAACATAAACAGGTGGGCAGGCAGCGAACGTCGATCAGTTTCCTTGGCTGGTTATTTTCGAGTACAGCGGGGGGTGGCTTGACTGTGGCGGCAGCATCATACACCCCAGATTCGTGCTGACCGCCGCCCACTGCCTTCAAACACTACAAGGATCTCCGTAAGTTGCTTTTAAAACACAGTAGTTGGCACCCGCGGTTTTATTCGCTTGATACCCGTCTTAAAAACAGCCTATGCGTTAATCCTGATACAATTTATGTCTGTATTAAACTTCATACTGATCCAATCATTGTTTTTGACAAATTGTAGCAACTTTTCGCTATAATGATATGAGACAAATAGATATACTGTATTACTTCCATTTCTATGCAGCAGACAACGCATATTAGCCACAAGTTCTAAAGTCTATACCAAACTTCATCGCACATGTCTGATATTTTTTTTTAATTTAGAACAAATAAATGTTGTAATCGTGCCTGTGCTTAATTTCGTGTATCAACACCTAGCAACATATTCATCTCCGACCTAGAACATCATGAAATTTAACCATAACCACCTCGAACCTTCCAGAAAGTTCGCGCGCCTCGGCGAATACGACCTCAGCACTTTCCCCACGGACACCGTGGAGACGGACGGTGGTGGTTTCGAAACCGTGAACGTCACCGTGATACCAGTGGAGCGGAGCATACCGCACCAGCAGTTCGTCAGGGAAGCGAGACTCAACGACATTGGACTGGTTAAGCTGTCGACCAGCGCTCGTTATGATGGTATGATCTAAGAAAATTTACATGTATCTGATCCAACTAGAAGTAGGATAGGTTCAACGCCTTTGTGACGTCATAGGTATTAATATAAACGAATGTTAATATAGGTTAGTTAAGAAGTAACGTTTTGTAATTAAATTTGATGTGAACGTCAGCTAAAATATATGAACACTAATTGAAATGCAAAATGGATTGTAAGTTAATCGTATCCATCAAAAAATTTTTCAAATGACATTTGCATAAACTCCCCGCATCCCGAGTCATTGTGGTTCCTTTTCTAAGTTGGATATGTTTTGCATTTTGGATTTCACTTGCATGATACCCGGATAAATCATCCAAGAACTACTGATCTATTCGAATAGCCAATAAAAAAACCGTTTAGTTGCTTTTGTGTTAGGTCACATAAATTTTTACCATTAAAAACTTTCGTATTTATTATCATTTTATGAGAACGAGGAACCTTGTTTGTCCCTGTTAGCCGATTATGCTAAGAGAGCTAAGATGAGAAAAGAAAAAGCCTGCCCAATGATTCCCATATAGTCTTATGTATCTAATGCATATATTTAAAAAATTAAATCTTCCAGAATTTATCCGGCCCATCTGTCTCCCAACAACCGACTTAACGGCACAATTCACGAGGCAAACCAATTTCAGCATCGCCGGCTGGGGGATGACCCAGAATCAGTCAGCCAGCGACGTAAAAACGTACGTCATGATCCCATTTGTACGCAAAAATGTATGCGATACAATATACAAGTACAACCTGGCGAACATTATTTGCGCGGGCGGCGAGGAAGGCAAAGACTCGTGTCGCGGGGACTCCGGCGGCCCTCTGATGTACGAAGAAGACAACATCTACACGGTGGTCGGTGTGCTGAGTTTTGGGCATGCGAAATGCGGCAGCAAGGACAAGCCGGCGGTACATACGGAGGTGTTTAAATACATGAAATGGATCACGAATGAAATCAGTAAGAATAGTTGATGCTGAGCGTTGTGAATGATACGGCACGGATTGGCTTGGATTGATTGAGAGATTGGATTGATTGATGGATTTGATTGAGAGGGAAGTTTATTTGATATGAGATAGATCTTTTCACTTTTGTGACTAGAGGTTAGAGACTGTAAGATTTTGTGTGTTTTGCCCCAATTATACATGTACAATATTATACGAATCGTCGTCGAAGTTTTATAAGCGAGTGCAATAGGAAGTAGAACAATTCTAAATATTTTTGTTACACATCCTGTAAAAGTATTTTCTGAATCCTGAATCCTTCTGAAACTGTATATATTATGAAGAATAAACTGTAAATATCATATTTATAATACATTTTAAGTTTTTTAAGTGTGTCTAAATCTTTTTAATTTATAATAATACAAAGTACAATAATTCGTTGTATTGTAAATAATAAAAGAATAAAAAACACAACCTCGATTTATTATCATAACAATTGGCCCCTAAATCCATTCCTAACTGACCTGGAGATTGTTTTTATCCGTTCTTTATAAATATTTAATCTATAATTTATGGAAAACTGAAATATTATAGAATTTCACATATCACTTAAAATTTATTTGTTTTCTTTGCGTAAAGTCAAAATCACCTCTCACTAAACATTGTAATTGGCAATCGGACATTAAAATAATAACAATTATCAAATATAATAATGATATTATTGATATTTATATATACAAGAATTGACATACCTCTAGCATTGGTCGCCGCGTCAGCAATTTTCTGGAAGGCATCCAAAAACGCAGCTATTGCGACCAGCGCTGACCTGAAACAAACACTCATTCATTGAATATTCATCATCTCGAACTCAAGCGTTTATTAATTCAACTAGACTTTCTTTAAAAGCACGTTTAGTATCTACAGAGAAGAACCGGCAAGAAACTTAAGTAGTTGTTGTTTTAAAATCTAAATATTTACATTTAAAATTTAAATATTTACATTTAATACAATAAGGTCGATCATTAATATTACACCGAGGACAAAAAGGAACCAAAAATAGATCCCTACAGTACACCAATGCTAACCGGCACACCGCAAGAACTTTCCCCATTAAACAACGACGATCTTAACGCTATTCAGAAGGCTTGAAGCTTCTGAGCTCAACATTTAATTCAAAAATTTTATTTTCGCAATAAAATGGAATGGTGGTTGTTTAGAGGAATCACAACATATCCTAATGCATACTTTGTTTGTCCCTTTTATATATATGCGTGGGTTAGAAGATCTTTTCCAACATCTGAATCTGAATATCTGTTTGTAAAACAAAATTGTGTGTGGCGTGCAGTAATTATTTATTTGACGTTAAATGAGTAGATGATTGTTGTAATTTATTATTACTCGAAAACCTCACAGTTGGTGACATGGAAATATGTCTATAGTTATTGCATATATTTCTTTTCTTTTTAAATTGTCGTGTCTGTGTTCTTTTTTCGTAATTTCGTATTTTTTTAATGTATGTCTACGTCTATGTCTATGTTATTTAGTACCCTTATCAATACTCAATTCATTCAGAAATTAAAAACTTTTCAACGGATTTTAACGCGATTTATTCTACTTATATTATTAACCCAACGTTTCGAACACTGTACAGCGAACGTGGTCACGGGGAGACTCAATGTTTTTAATTTCTAAATGTATAATACTCGCGTAATATCAAACACGACAAAATACTACTATTAATTCGTTCTTAAACTAACATCTCAATCCACATTACTTTATAAAACATTTATTGTATTGTAACTTACTAGCATTTTTAACGGCGACGATTTAGAAATAACTAAAAGCATCACTTAACATAACCATAACATAACAAATTACGATAGAATTGTATATAAATGGAGCCATTAAATCCTATTGCACAATACGGATTCCGTAATCAGAATAAAAGAAGCGCCTGAATGTTTTGAAATAGCAATTAGACACGACCAACAGTATGGTCGACAGTTTAAGTAAGGATATTCAATTTTTACAGCACTCGACACATGTTTAATTTATATGTGCCATACAATTTATACTTTGTTTTCTTTATATTGTACGTCCATTTTTTTATATCAAGACGAATAAATAATGTGTGACAATGATTGTGATGCAGATGATTTTGACAGCGCGAGAACATAAATAAATTTCATTCAACATAAGTAATTTTAAATATGTCATTTATTGTATCTGAAAATCTGTTACAAAAAACCCACCCTTTTGAAACCGTGAACCACGACTAGTAGCACATAAACAATAATTGAAGATTAAAGAACTGTAAGGGAGTATACTCACTTCAATGCAGAGTGCAGTTTCGTAGCTTTCGATATGAATTCCTCCCACATCGGTGCGCTATTCTGTAACAAAAATAAAAAAAATACATAAATAAAAAAAAAACCATCGGACTTGAAAAAAAGAACAATCATCATTAGTCAGTACTAGGCGTTTAAAAGTCAATTTGTTTGTAGGTATTAAAAAATATTCAATGTCGTAGCATATGAAAAAATATTGTTATAGTAACTACTCGTTTCGCGGCTTCGTTCTTGTATTAAGCTAATAAAAAGCAATATTTTCTTATAATTTGTTTCAATTTACAGAATCCACCTTAATAAACAATAATACAGGTAATAGTTTACAAAAAAAAAACAATAACATAAACACTCACGCGGCAGCCCTAAAACAATTCTCAACACACGCACGGACTGTGTCAATTTGTCTAACACATCCGACACGGCAGCAAACGGAAACCGAGCTATTTGTGATGTGACGTTCAAGGTTTTACAAAGCCGATGTCGTGCATTTTTTAAAAATAATTTTGTACAGCCCTCACTTTCTAATATACATATTAGATTTAGTTTCCTAAAACCAAGGCTAAGCTTGGGCATAGGTATCTTTTCTTTGGATATAAGAATTTCATTTCAATATATATACAGACGGACTGCTATTTTATGACGAATCAAAAGTGCTTATATAAGAATTCTAATTAAATAAATAAATGCTTTATGAGTTTAAGTTTAACTAGAATTGATTGCATTTTGGTACAACAACGTGGGTTTAAAAACATAAGTTCCTTATAAAAAAAATTACTTAATAAAATCTTAAATAACATCTTGGCACTGATTAAAAGAAAAAAAACCATCAATGTCAATAAATTCCGAATCCAAAACACATTCCTTTTTCTAAAATTTGAATCGGAATAACTCAGCAACCAATAACCGTTGAAACGTTATTCGAAAACCTCTCGATCATTACGCAGCCTAATTTCCTCCTATTCAAATAATTTCAAAAAAAGAACGTCAAGTCATGCATTCGAAAAAAAAAAATAAACCGTTACGCGACCATATTGTTCTTATAACGTCGTCTCGAGAAAATTACTGACCTCTACGAATGGTAAAAAACAATATGCGAAACGTGTGTTCTCAGCATTATAACTGGTACGTTGGTAAATAATCCAAATAACTTTCATTTATATTTTGGGGACGGAAAACATACGTTCATACGTTCGCCCCGGCTTCTCCCATCGACACAGTTATAGCCTTTGTCACTCTGTGAAGTCGCAGCTTTCTAATGAAGAAAGAACTTTTGAAATCGGTTCTTAGATTCTTACGTACAAACTAGACAAATATACAAAAAAATAGTAGTATTCCCTGTAATATATTAGTTTAGATATATTAAATATATAGTACATAGCATATGGTCATTATTGTAACAAAATAGATGGTCAGTCAGCCAAATGCCACCATTTCCTTAACGCCACATCAGGTTCAACAACCCGTCACAAATAATTTTTTACACGGCACGTACACGATACGATTCTCGTAAGGGTTTAAGAAAAAAAAAAAGAATTTTTTTTAAAATCATTTAGACATAAAAACGTTTACCTAAATAAATAGTAGGTACCTAGTTAGATTTTTTTTTTACTTTTCGAATAATAATCCTATGTAACATATAAATATTCTCATATACAAAAAACACACTTTAGTTATCACACAGTACTATAAAACATCAGCTTAGTAGAATCACTACACAGTTTAAAACAAAGTCGCTTTCTCTGTGTGTACCTATGACCTAGGTACGTGGTATGGGTAAATCTTTAAAAGTATGCAGCGGATACTGATGCGTTTTTTTTAAGATTGATTTAAGAGAAAGTGTTATAATATGTAAAGTAACATCTAATAATCTACTCTGAAATTAACGTGTGCGCAGCCCCGGGCAAAAGCTAGTGATATATAAACGAAATTTCCAAATCCGCAAAGCTTAAAGGGTATGTAAGGTATTTAACTCAGATTCATCCGACGACACACGACAGTTCGTATCGTATCCGTGTCGTGTGACATTCACGCAGATCGCGCTTGACCGAGCTGCCAAGGTGTCCCGAGTCGCGACCCTTCATAGGGCTTCAATGGAGTATAAAGCCTTTGGGCTCGTAATGTTATTAAGTTGATGGACTGTCTTATGGGGTATATGGGTCTGAAGGTCTTATACGACTACGCAAATAGGGTTATGTTTTTATATTTATAATCCTATCCAACTAATATTATAAATGCGAAAGTTAGTAAGGATGGATGTATGGGTATGTTTGTTACTCTTTCAAGCAAAAACTACTAAACCGATTGCAATGAAATTTGATACGAAGATAGCTGGACAACTGGAATGACACATAGGCAACTTTTTATCACGATATTCCTACGGCATACAGACTTAAACCGCGGGGCGCAGCTACTTACGTATAAATTTACAGATGATAAAAGGCGTTATTAAAATGCAGAGCGTTTGTAAACCTGCCGACGTCTATTGTAAAAGGTGAAATTACTCAATTTGTCTATTACATATATCTGTACCTACTTATATATTGTAAAAACATATCTTTATGATATACATCTAGGATCTCATATAACGATATCTCTATACATTTTAAGAATCGACTACAATTTTCACGATAACAACAACTTCGCTTGCAAATTGTCTCAAAGATGAAAACCTACTACGTAATTTGTACCAGTTAATTCCTACACGAAAAAATCACTTCCAACTAATAACCACTAACCATACACAGTACAGCGCAGCGTCGTTTCAACTCGCTGTACAGTGTATTGCGTTTGAATTCATACGAATAAACAAACTTTGATCGCCGCGACAGACATAACGCAATATGAGTTATATGATGCCAAAACGCATTTGCCTACCTAGAGCTTTATATATAGCTTGTTTCTTAATCAAACTGACAGGTTCTACAACTAGTTTTAATAAATATATATTTATATATATATCTATATATATAAAATTCTCGTGTCACAGTTTTCGTTGCCATACTCCTCCGAAACTGCTTGACCGATTCCTCTGAAATTTGGTAAGCATATTGGGTAGGTCTGAGAATCGGCCAACATCTATTTTTTATCCCGATATTCCTACGGGATACGGACTTACGCGGGTGAAACCGCGGGGCGCAGCTAGTATATATATAAAATTCTCGTGTCACAATGTTAGTCTCTATACTCCTCCGAAACGGCTTGACCGATTCCTCTGAAATTTGGTAAGCATATTGGGTAGGTCTGAGAATCGGCTAACATCTATTTTTCATACCACTAAACGATAAGAGTAAGGCAGAACAGCGTTTGCCGGGTGCAGCTAGTATATATATACAAATTAATAAAAACGCGCTTTAATGACAGAGTGAACTCACTAGTCACACTTTCTCTGCATAGTAAGAAAATTCTGGTGATCCTTATCAAGACGATCAAATCAAATCAAATTATTTATTAAATCAAACACTTAACCTAACCTTATAGCTAAGTACATCAGTGTAGCAATACAAATAGGTATGAAACAATGAAGGCTCAAGACCGATATCTTTGTTAGGTTACAGAGTAACCTGTATTAAATATATCAGTACCTTCCCCATATCATTAATAATAAAACACAATGTGATTTTTTGTTATAATAAGATGAACTAAGAAAATTATCGTACTGCCACCGATCCTTCATAAGTGTACTAAGATCGAATTAAATCTGTCCATTGATAGCGGAAAAATCGAGCCAAAAGGAGTCGGTTGTATACCAACATACAAGCATAGAAACATGCAAATAAATTGTTTTTTACATTTTAATATTGATATAACATACATGCATACAACATTCTGGTCGAAATCATCATTTTCGTGTTATTTATCGCCAAATTTTTAAACAACACTAAATAGTAAGTTGCTTTTATGAAAAAAGGCCTAAACTGCCAAACGGATCAAATCTATAATACTAGCTGGAGCCCGCGGTTTCACTCGTACTCTCGTCAAAATATAGTATATATACCTATATGCTAATCAAACCTATATAACCTATCTCCTCACTAACAAAATCCATTCTAATCGACTAATCGAATAAGTCGTTCCTCCATAAATGGGTAACGAATATCCATAATATCACTATATAATGGATGTTATTTCACAAACTTTCACGGCAAAAATATTCGTAGGGTATCTCGGAAAATTTCCTATGCGTTCCTATACTTACTATAGAATCGATAAAGCGATACACAAAGCCGATTATATTTTAATCAACAGCTACAAAAGTTGGATTAATTGAAAGCGATAGCACGTGAAACTGTCTGTCCGTCTACTACATTTTCATCTGTCGCTCCGTCTACATTTTGCTACTAATATTATAAATACGAAAGTAACTCTGTATGTTTGTCTGTCTGTCTATTTCTTCATCACGCCAAAACCGCTAAGCCGGTTGGGATGAAATTTAGCACAGAGTAGTTTTTTTTCCTTTTAAAACGCGAGCGAAGCCTTGTGCGGATAGGATATGAACATACCAAGTATCATCGAAATCCGTACAGTGACTTTTCCGCCATCCGCCCATCATTACAACCTTCCAGAATCATAACATTAGTAGGATCCATGTCTCTTATGCTGTATTTATTTATTTATTTATTTAACTCTTCAACAAGATTGTACATATAAGGAAACTTAAAGACAATAATAATAATGATTATAATAAAGCGTACAATTTGTTTGGCGGCCTTATCACTTAGAAGTGATCTCTTACAGGCAACCACGGTAAAAGGTAACGAGCATACTGCTAAACTATAAGCTGGACGAAAAACAGATACTTTTAAACATTCAATCATATTTACATACAACATATATTTACACAAATATATACATATACACTGCTGTACTAATTTCATATAGATTCGATCAGATTACGCAAGAGTTTCATACATACAACCATCTTTACATCCATAAAGTTTATAATAATATAATATTCGCCCATCATTGTATATCAGAAGGGGGACGCAGTGTCTCAATGGTTGTGATCAATTTCATATCAAATGATCTATTTTAAATTGGCCTTGTTTTGAAATCATCGCATATTGTCTTAACGGCATCATCTATCGAGGGATTATAGACTCTATATATCTAATATGTATCATTAATATAGATATTATACATAATATTTTTAACCATATATTATGGCTATATAATAAGCTACCTACAAATCCTTTTTTACTAAAAGCGGATTTTAACCCGACGTTTCGAACACTTTACAGCGAGCGTGGTCACAGAGAGACTATAAAGTGAAGTGTAAAGCGTCGTGTTAAATAATATAATGAATCAATTGCGTTTGAAATCCGTTAAAAAGTGAATCCTACTAATATTATAAATGCGAAAGTTTGTAAGGATGTGTGTGTGTTTGTTGCTCTTTCACGCAAAAACTACTGAACTGATTGCAATGAAATTTGGTACGTAAACAGCTGAACAATTGGAATAAAATATAGGCAACTTTTGATCCCGATATTCCTACGGGATACAGACTTACGCGGATGAAACCGCAGGGCGCAGCTAGTAATTTCTAAACGTGTAATATTCGTTAAATCAAACATAAGAAAATAATGTTATATACACAATCGATAAAATGTTTATAAACTGTGTTAACACAATTGACACTTACAAAAGATTCACATGAACATTTATCTCACAACTTTTCGATAACAAATTGGTACGCCCATTAATATCTTCATACTTCTTATAATATATATCTATCCAAAATATTGGTATGACTTATAATTAATATGAATTTAGTTCAATATCGAAGCCATATCAATAACAAGAAGGTCGAATTGATTCTCAGTACCAATATCAATATCAAGATGTAATTAAAATGTTTTATATGCGAGTACCTACATGTCTTGTATTGACAGTGTTACCAAGGACAAATCCCTTAAAGTTCAACACTTTCGCTACAATATGAACCTTAACCTCCGATAACAAAGTCTAAATTAGCGTAATATCTGCGTATATCTCCCTAGCAACGATACCTTTGATATTGTTCTAAGAAGGTACACGAGCAAAATAATTCTTAGAAAGCTACGGGGCGCACGAATAATATAATTATAAGCGAAATTTTCCATGTAATGAACAATATAATATGGAATAAAAAGTATGAATAGATTTATTATTATAGATTAACAAAACACGAACTATTATAATAACAAACAACTAGCAATAGCAGAATTTTAGACAGATAACTATATTCATCATTGAAATATAACGTATTGACAATATTTAGGACGTTATATGAAAGCTGCGATAAATTATTCTCAAAGAAAAATCTATTAACATGATATTTTGCTCGTTGTTTCTATAATTATAATGAATACGTGCCAATTAGATACTTATATTAATACCAATAAGGCTCAAACGAACGCTAAAGCTTTTCAAGACTAATCAACATCCATACCCATGTTGTACACCACAAATACTAATTAAAAACGTCAATCCAACAAGCATTAATGAATATACACGCACCAGTCGTCGGCGAAAGTCAAGGGGTCCAAAAATAGAAACCATACGGCATTCAGAGGGTGTGAGTGCTTGAAAAATTCAATTTAAAAATCATTGACCTGGATTCTGGTCCTTCGAGGCGTGATTGTGTTCCGTTTCACAAATTGGATTCATAGATGGGACTCTGATGTGATTTTCGTGATGAAGATGGGTACGTGGCCCAAGTTACAGCGAGGGTTTGCTTGTATTGTAATAAAATACGAAATGTGAAAGGGCTCTTGCTCAATTAACAATACCTATTATCATTTGTTGGATTTTGCATTGGTTTGAATTGGTTTGTTTACAGACAACAATTTCACATCAAAAAGCCTAGTCCAAAATCAATCAAAATTGAGGAATAATTACACAAAAATGACAAAACGTAACATGTTTCTTCTCATTGTTTCTTGTTAGCTTCTTAGTATCTTGTTTCGCACTTTTTTATATAATTCGTAATTGAATAAAATCGTAATAAATAAATGCTGTATAATATTTGGTGCAGATATTTTAACAACGATAATAGTATAACGCAATGTAACATATCTTTTAACAATTGTGACAATTTATTTTAGGTATCTTCGTTATATCTTTCAATTAATTATCGACGAACAAACTTGTATCTGAATAGATTCAAACGATCAAAAAACAACCAAAATAGAGACCTATTTATGAAAATATCAAATTAAAAACATATCATTCATGGAGTCATCTAATCTAAGAGCCACTCAAAGCAATTGACAGAGTTATCGTAAGTGAAATAACAATCAGGATATTAGGCATCGGGTGACGTCTGTGGGAACCCTGGAGAAGCACTGTCCTGCAGTTGATTGGATAACGTGATAGATTACTGTGTAATTGTGTCGTAGGATACCTTGAAAATGTTATTATTCAAATGGGACGTGTATCCGATTATATCATTCGATGATACGTTTTAAATTTTGCAAACTTTTTTTGTATATTCAAATATTGATTAATTAAATAAATTATGGGCGCTCAGATCATATTCACGTTTTTTTGGGGTACAAATTTTATTTTATTTTATTTTATTTTATTGGTTTCCAAACAACTTATACACTAATACAAGAGCAGCAGTAATAATGTACATCAAATATTGTTCTGTGTATAAATCTATTCTATGGATACACAAATTACTATCTAGTGCGCAAGATTAACTTAACGAAAAAATTTTATCTAAACAGAAAAAAAAAAAGATTACAACAAAAACATACAGAAACTAAATTATCAGAGAAAAGTGCGGCTTAGGTGCTACGCAGAGCAGCAAGGACTAAGCGACGAAAACTGTCAAGACTATTGGAAAATATGTCAATAGCGTCATTTTTATTGACTATTTCATTATATAATCGGCACAACCTATAGACTGGGTCATTATGTGACGTACAGAGGCGAGTGGCAGGTATATGAAAGGGTTTTGTGTTCCTAGTCATACGAACGTTGCAATATAAACAAAATCTACAAAGC
>NC_052126.1:5388729-5391002 GCF_012273895.1 Zerene cesonia
CGTCTTATCAATATCATCAATTAAGTTTGTGTTAGCCATTGGATTTTATAATAAATATTATGTGGGTGCCAACATCATATATAGCTCAGTTGTTAATAAAATCCTTATAAATTCATTCATTCATCCTACTAATCCTACTTCCTACTAATATTATAAATGCGAAAGTTTGTAAGGATATGTGTGTGTTTATTGGTCTTTCGCGCAAAGACGTCTGAACCGATTGCAATGGAATTTGGTACGTAGATAGCTGGACACCTGGAATAATATAAAGGCAACGTTTTATCCCGATATTCCTACGGAATATAGACTTGCGCGGGTGAAACCTCGGGGCGCAGCTAGTGTATTTATATATTGACCATACTACAGTGAGATCTAATTTCTGACTCTCTTCTTTGACCACCTATGTAATGTATAAAAAGTTGTGGAAGTATTTACTTTGAATGGGGAGCAACTCGACGTTATAAAACAACTAGCAGTGCCCCGCGGTTTCACCCACGACGTACATGATATTAAATGGCCTTGTCTTCCTCCACAATATTTAAATAATAATAATGTTTATTGTACATGTTGTGTTTATCTATAGATGAGCGATAAAACTATCATTGTATTGTCTAAATATAGATTTATAGGATTGGGCTATTAATGAAGAGCAAAGAATTGTAATAATATTGAAAGATACTTTATTGCACACAAAAATTTACAGAAAAAACATCGATAAAACACAAACAAAAGAGAGAATATGCACAAATGGCGTTCTTATCGCTTATTATTAGTGTATTAATGAATTTCTATACGAAAAATCAATCCTAAGCAAACAGAAAGTAACCCAGCCAAGCAACACGTTGATGTGAAATGGGCCCATCTATAAACGTCCAATTGGTACCTACTGTCTCGCATTCTGTGAAACGTCTGGCCATTTAATAACTAGAACAAAAACAAATACCGATTCCTACGAATCAGATTGTGTAAACGGTTTGTTCGCATTGACCGTGTGCCGATGATATCGTCCTGATGTTGCGACCGTCGTGGTTATTTACGGTGGCGAAGTTCTGATTCCGGTGTTTATAGAAACAGCTGCTAGGTTCCTCGTATTTATGAAATGTCGTATCTGGTATTTGGAGATGCGAGATTGATGGTTATACGAAGTTATACTTGGGAGTTTTATTATACGATCTTCATTTAATTCGATGGTAGTTTTTATTTTAAAGTAGCTGTTCGCCCCGGTTTCACCCGTGCTACCTACATATATAGCCTATATCACTCGGTGTAATGCAGATTTCTAATGGTGAAAGACTTTTGAAATCGGTCCAGCCGTTCACGTGTGATGGCGTGACCAAGGGAAATAGGGATTCATTTTTATATATATAGATTAAAATGAAGAAAATCCTTGATCCCATTTATTACTGTTGGCCATCTTTAATTTGAAATTTATCACAGTTTATAGTATTTTAAAAGTCTTTTTATTTGTTACCCATATTGAGGGAGTTGTGAAGAATACTTAATTCTAATTTTTTCGGTGCCACCAAGTTTGACCGGTTTGCATGAAACATAATTAATAACTACGAAAATTTGCCACTAAAAGTCCTGTTAGAAAATTTACGTAAATATTATGTGCTATTAATACATTTTTGCCTAGATTCTAGAGCGTTAAATTTATGTAAATAAATAAACGCAACATGCCTCGAGGCTATTAGGTGGGACATGTCAAATTGTTCACGCATATACGACTGATTCTTTACGGTGCATTACCAGTGTGTTCCCAGGACCAAGGTATTTGTCGTCACGATGAATCTTTGTATAGATAACTCGCTTATGTCCGCGGCCTCGCACGCTTTAAATTCGGCGTAGTTTAATAGATGTTATTATACATATAAACCCTCCTCTTGAATTAATCTATATATTAAAAAAAAAAACTTTTTAAAATCCATTGCGTAGTTTTAAAGATTTAAGCATACATAGGGACATAGGGACAGAAAGCGATTATGCTTTATACTATGTAATGATGGCATTTATTTCTTTAACTTTATGGCAGAGAAGGTAAAGGATCAGGTGGACCATCTGATATACGTTTACCAGCGACAATTAATATGCTTAATTATTAAATAGCAGAAATTAATACGCTTATAGAATCCCGTATTTAATTTTGTCGTTAGTTACTCATAATACTTATAAATTATATATAAATATTAGTCAAGGTGTCTGTCAATGTGTACACACGTATATCGTTACCGTGTAATTAATTGGCATATAAACAAGTCTTACAGTGATTTATC
>NC_052126.1:5392002-5396862 GCF_012273895.1 Zerene cesonia
ACGACACAGGGAATCCTAGTGTGGGAGCATGGGTTCTTAATCTATATATATGTAACAAAATTTTTTGATAAATAAATATATTATTATTATTATTATTATTATCTATCGATGCGATCACCGCCACCTTTGAACAATCGCAGAAGGAGAGCAACTACAAACGTGTTGCCTTCTATTTGAGGGTAAAAAGCAAAGGATTGACAACGGAGACATAGCAACGGACTGGGAAGAGGAAGAGAAACGACTCGGGTTCTTATAGAAAACATCGTTTAAAGTCTATAAATTCCAAATGTTCCAAACTCAAGTCATTATAAGATTGCATCTTGATGCCATACATAACCTCATTCCCGTTGACTAAACTGACACATTGCTCTAAAATATTTCCCACCCTTTCCTAAAACATCTTCGAGAAACTACTCACAAACATTTAGCCAACCCATCCGTATGTGTGGCGACGGCATCAATAAAATTGTATCAATAGCAAAAATTGAATCACCACACGGAGCATGCCATCATCACAATTGACTCGGAACCCTTGTCTCATAAATATACATCACCGAATTGTCGTTCAATGGCACATTTGTGCAAAACAAGACACAATTTAATCATAGCACACTCTGACATCATCAATCCTTATAAACGAGAGTTATGCCTGGGTAATGATCTGGCCTAGAATATTTCGGGGCTAAACTAGATCTAGAAGCTATACTTAACTGATGACCTTTTCAGTTAATGCAAACTGACGGTGTTAAAAGTTCCGCACCTATCTTTAATGTACGAATATTGATCTTCAAATATATAACTGTTTCATTCGGTCTATAACCTTATAGTCATACAAGATAAAAAAATATATACACTACACTATATACTACATAAAGGACTACTCCGTCCGTCCATCCGCACGTCTTTCTGTCACCAGGCTGTATCTCATGAACCGTGATAGACAGTTGAAATTTTCAGAGATGATGTATTTTCTTTCCTGTATAAAAACAAATTAACAAAAAATTCGAAAAGGGTTAAATACGTACATATATAGGATGGGATGGATTATATGCAGTTTCTCTTTAGCTTATTTGTACGATTCTCTTAGTTCCGCGAGTCAGACTTGCACATGACCGATTTTTAGTGTGTAATTTCGACGCATAATCGAACATGAACCAATCAATTTATAAAACTATTATTGACTCACATAATTATAGCGAATGAAATCACTAATAGATAGTTACAGCTTGACCTCTAATACAGGTACATGTTACTAAGGAAAAAGCAGTTCTAATACAGTTATGCAATAAGTTACTTAAAGCTAAACAACAGTAGTTTTACTATGTGATGATTCTCTTGAAAGAAATATGGAGGAACCTCTTGTATATGCGGAGAGATACGTTTATCTCTCGTTATCGTTAACGTTTTAACGCCTCAAAAAAGTCGATGAATATTATCTATATTTCATCGACTGTCGAAGAGAGCCGACTGAAAACTGGCGCTGCTACATCTCTGCGTAAGAGTCTACCGACAAGTAGTATCAATTTTCAAAAACAAGAATTTTCAAGGTTCACTTTCATCCCCTTTTTTATCCCCTTGGAGGTAGAGTTAGTCAAAATCCTTTCTCAGCGAGTGCTTGCGTCATAACATCTATCTGTACGCCAAATTTCAGTCCGATACGTCCAGTGGTTTGGGCTGTGCGTTGATAGATCTCTATGTCAGTCAACCACCTTTGACTTGACTTGGATACATATATTTAGACAAGTTTAATGTAAAGATTATTATTTTCTTACACATCGAACATCATGCACCAATATTCTATGTGGTATCATATTTCTATCCAATCGCCCATCAACAAACCGTTGTCTATCGCCGCATACGCGCCCTCGATCCAGCGTCATTAGCCCAATAACAGTGAACAGCTTGCTGGCTCTGGACAGGTTCCGAACGTGCACTGGCTGTGTGTAATTTTATTAATCATCGCTTAACTGTTCCCAGTGATTCCATATAACGTAACTGCGGTTAACGTGCTGGATGTGGACTAGGCGTATTGATGGCGAACGGAGGTTCTTAAATCATCATCACTACGTAGGATAAAACAAAGTCGCTTTCTCTTTCCCTATGTCCTTATATATGCTTAAATCTTTACAACTGTGCAACGGATTTGATGGTTTTTTTTTTAATAAATAGAGTGATTCAAGAGAAAGTTAATATGTATAATAACATCAAACTGCTCCGGATCGCTTGCGCCGTGGGAAAGGCTAGTTCTATATATAATGTACTGTAGCTTTTTATGATAGTATAGTTAGGTTAGTTAAATACTCAGTGACGTCAGCAATGTAATAGAAAATTAAAAATTAGAAATTAATGAAAATTTGTGATCGATATATCTAATATTCGAGTTAATATCATATACAGTATGAACATATATTAATTAAAAATATACACAATTGACTGTAAAATAAAGATATATGTGAGGATGTATTTGGATTTTAATTAAGTTTGAATTGAGTTTGAGAGCAAGCAAGAGAAGTTACGTTTAAAATTGAGTTTCAGTTCTCTATGGCTTCATGAGTTGCACAACAGCAACCATCGCTACCCATTCTATCACCCACGCTCCAGAACTTTCCTCAACCCAATAAGTACATACCATTATCGCCCATCATAAAACTAACAAGCCCACGTGATTCATTTATTTATTCCAAAAACACACACGCAAATGAATTATCCCATTTGCAACCGTAAAAAAAACCCAACTCTTAATAGTGTTGCATAAGTGTCAAAATCGCATAGCAAAAAAGCGGACTAGTATAGTGATGTACGCGACACGATTGTCGATGAATCCCGATTCGATCGGCACACATTCCGTGCGCGGAATCGAAATTGCAACACGGAACACACGTGATTCGCCATTATGACCTTAGAAAGTGTTATTATAGAAAACAGGATGTTTTATTTCAATTGGAGGCGCGTGCCGGCCGTAGTTGCTCAAGTGAAATTCGTGTAAAGTACGAACCGGGACTTTGCGTAAATCGTTTATTTGTATCAAGGATACTTGAACGTTACTTCCTAAATTTGAGAATAATTATAAAATATTTAAATATTGCAATATTTTTACACATCTACATGTATACAACTCTAATCACCGGCAAACTTTTAAAATTTAAAAAACACTTGTTATTAATATCTTATATTTCGTATCATATTCTATTCGTATTATATTTTGAAACAGAAGAAACATTTAAAAACATCGAGAACCATATAAGACGGTAATGAACCATTTATTTTAACAAGGAAATTTGTAAGTACAGTCAATTATAGACATGTATATACATCTGTTACAAAAAAATAGACTCATTTCACACATAAATTAAAGAAGATGTTTCCAATGCCAACAGTTTTCAATTTATTGAAACCTTTACGTATATCTTATCACCTCACTGTTGTTAACATATGCTTAAAAATCTATCAAAACTAATATTATAAAGAGGAAACTTTTGTATTATATTTGAAACGTTTTCACCGAAAAACTACTGAGCCGATTTCAAAAATTATTTCACTATTAGAAAGCTGGAACATCACTGAGTGACATGGGCTATATATATCGCACGGGCGAAGCCGGCGCGAAGAGCTAGTAGCATATTTATAAAAGACTATTCTATTCATCGACTAATTCCACCGCATCATCACTAGCCATCCTACAATCAAAGGTATTGAATTGACTCCGAGCGTAGGTACGTTGTGAAATTTCGTTGGCGGTTTGTATCACCGCCTGCCCTTTATTTTGTAACCGCATAGCATTTCTCCAACACAATACCGGCTCTTTAATTATGAAATAAAGCCATTTAATATCATCACTGATATCAATTTATCACTATAACTAGCTGCGCCCCGCGGTTTCACCCGCGTAAGTCCGTATCCCGTAGGAATATCGGGATAAAAAGTTGCCTATATGTTACTCCAGTTGTCCAGCTGTCTACGAACCAAATTTCATTGCAATCGGTTTTGTAGTTTTTGCGTGAAAAAGCAACAAACGCACACACATCCTAATAGATACTTGATTGCTGCATTAAAGAAGTTCAAATATAAAAATTTATTATCTATCTACCGTTCTAAAAAACATCTTTAATCCCGCTCCATGACACATAAAACCTACTTACTATAAAAGCATAAATCTCTAATGTACCTACATCATTTATATAACTCACTGTCTGCAGTGTGTTTCTTTTTTCAAGTAAACTTAATTTTATTTATTTATTTTTTATTTAAAATGGCGTTTTCACAACCCTATTCACAATTTCAATACCTCAGATATCAGGTATTTGGATCTCGAAAGCCATTCGTGCTCCAATAAAACGCAAATAGATCAACATCGGGCAAAGGTCGAGGATTTATGGGAAATCGTTACAATAGCTATCAAATTTTAATAGGGCTGGAACATTGTGACATTCTAAATATCTATTTCGGTTCATTGAAAATTGCATTCTTCTTTGTTAATGCCTGCACCAGAAAGAGGGAATTCACCTATGTTTGAAAGTGTGTAATATTTTTTTTAAAGGAGATTTTTATTACCAACGACATCTTAACTCAATCATGTCAATAATGACACAAACATTAACCAATCTGTCCATTGGTTCTTTTATTCCTTAGTACCTTTCAAATCGTAACGCCATAGGCGTGAAGAACTAAAAACAAAATCAGTTTGACGCAATTTAAAACGATTTAGAAATGCTAGGACCGCTCGGTGATCGCGATTCGACCTTCTCATTCTAACGACTCTCACTTGTGTTCCACTACATGTCGATGCATATACCTAGTCTTGCCATAAATATTGTAATAAAGAAAAAAGAAAATTGTTAACTGCAAATAACATTTATTACT
>NC_052126.1:5397862-5403087 GCF_012273895.1 Zerene cesonia
CAGATTCGAAATTCAAATGTAATATTTTTTTATAATTAAGTGTAACAGTATTTATGGCCAGACTAAGTATACTATTAAACATGTATTTAAAAAAATCTCTTAATACTAGAACGACAATATGTATCATCGCCGTATTTGAAAACTAAAAATCGTAAAACACATGTATCCCTCTGTACGCTGGAGTACGTTGGTAACTTTAAATTAGCTCAGTTACAAAAATCAAACGTTTGTGCTCAGCTGAAAGTTGAGGTTGATACTCTGTAAACCTTATACAGTATTTAATATTTTAAGATATAACTAAACAGACGAAATAACAAATTTTATTCAATGCAAAGTAATCGATTAAACAAAAAATATATATACAGCCAATTCGAAACAAAACACACATCATATTAAAAGACACGATACGATATGATCAATTGACCATTACAAAATGTATGCACGCTCGACTTTTGGACACGGCTGCCGACCCTGGCATCTTTTGAGTGAACATACTTTCGGTTCTGATACCATAAGAGGCAATAAACTCTAGGTTAGGCACAATATTGTGTAATCGTCGATATCTGCGTGAAAGTGAAGCGTATTAAAAGGTTAGGCATTACGAGAGCACTTGAATTGAAGATCATTGAAGCTAGATTATATACCTACGCTTGAAATATTCATTGAACGTATTTTAAGACCAAAGAATATCATATTAACCTTATATTACCGAATATTTTTTTTTATTGAGTGATAGGGAAGCGCTTGACTACCATCTCGCCTGCTGGTAAGCGTAGATGTAGTCTAAGACGGAGCGCGCTTCCCTAGACGGTTCCTGTTCACTCTATTTTTGAAGATCCCCAGATTATACCCGTCAGGAAACACAGACTCAGTCCCTTGCGGTTACATATTATAATACACTATTATAAATCATATCATATACACAAAAATTATCGTATCCTATAAACGCCCACGACACGACATCGACCACATTCTCAAGCTGACGGTAGGTAGGTTAAATGTCACTAGTAGAGATACTAAACCGTTTAAAATTAAACCAGAATCTACGTAGTATTGGCTGAGTGCCAAGTGGTGCCCGCCGCCCATTGAAGTTACTACAGACTAACCGTTGCGTATTTATTTGTAAGAGCATTATGATTATATACTATTAGCTTTTGCCCGCGGCTTCGCACGCGTTAAATTCGGAGTAGTTTAACAGATGTTATTATACATATAGACCTTACTTTTGTATCAATCTATCTATTAAAAAAATCCCCATCAAAATCTTGGGCAGTTTTAAAGATTTAAGCACACATAGGGATAGGGAAAGCGAGCTTTATTTTGTATTATGTAGAGATTAACTTTTTTTTGTTTAGACACTAATAAAAACTTAAAGAAAGTTGCTGCTACGTTAGCTTGTGTTCGAAATGTCGAGTTAAATAATATTGAATAAATTGCGTTAAAAATTCAGTCTTTAATTTCTAAATGTACAATACTCGCGTAAAATCAATCACAAGAGAACAATTCAAGAAATTTTATATGTTCTTTTAACAAAATTTCGCGTAAACATAGTATACCTATGTATATAAAACAAACTCGCTCCTATCCCTGAGTAACCGTTTTTAACATTCGATCCTTATACTAATTCCCGAGACGTCTAGACGAATGCATTTCTCCCTCAGCTTAAACCTAAAAGATATCTATTTTACGTCGAATTTCGGTATCTTCAGATCAATCAACTCACATTTTTAAATAATTGAAATTTACTGTATTCATTCTGTATACATATAATCAAGGGGTTTTCAAATTATCAGAGTCAAGTTGAAAACCTAACATTGAAGATTGTTCGCAAAAGACCATAATATTGCAACCAATATTCGAAATACAGAAATCGTGTGTTTGTTGCTCTTTCACGCAAAAACTACTGAACCGATTGCAATGAAATTTGGTACGTAGACACCTGGACAACTGGAATAACATGTAGGCAACTTTTTATCCCGATATTCCTACGGGATACGTACTTACGCGGGTGAAACCGCGGGGCGCAGCTAGTTGTTAATAATATATTCTGATATGCTCACTTTTTCTTTTATACTCCGGTAGATAAAAGAAAAACACATCTTGAGTGAACATATTTTTGGGTTTAAATCCACGAAGATAAGAATCTTATAGAAAAAGGAACTCACACAAAAACTTTTATGTTATCTTAAAGACGAATTAAATAACAATAACATTTAAAATATTCTAATAATGCGCACGCGCATACTAGATGAGTCAAGTGCGTGTCCTTTACAATAGTAACGCTACCGTCTGGTGTCTGCAAGCGGTGGAGTTTTAGGATCATGTTTTATTTAGATATTGGCGATAAATTTTTTACAATGTACGACAAAATATCATGATTTGTCATGTGGACTTATTTGTGAAATAAATAATAAGGTAACGCACAAATCTAAAGGTGGCATTCTAATATCGAAATTAATATTTTATTGCACGTCTTATTATGTTGTAAACGTTAAGATTTTTTTTTATATCTACCTTTCGTTTATTTTTGTCTGACTGTAATGTTCGACAGCCATACAAAATACAAAAAGAACGAAACATCACAACAAATATATATGATGTGATCCAATTTTATTATGCATTCGTATTAAAAATAATTAATAAAAACAATTCTTATGGGTCGAAAGTTGGTATTTTAAAACGTAAACCAAATTTAATGCATGATGATGGTATGTTCATAAATTTGACTCCCAAGGGCACATAAGAAATAACACGTCGTAACGATATCGCATCGCGATCGTAACCTGTAAATATCGTATGGCATCCCAAAATGCTGTACACGCATCTCGTATAATACGTATGATACAGGAGGAACAATGGAATTGTTAAAACAAGTGTTGCATCACAATTGACACAGCTGAAGCAAAGTATTACAAGTTTAACATATTCAAGGCATGCCAGGTTTGAAAGAAAAAATGTTTCATAACAAATTATGTATGTACAAGCAGTTTGACATTGAAAATACATTTATATTAAAAAATTCATCCGCCTCGAAGTGTTAAACAGATTTTAATGAATGAATGAATGAATTACAAAATCTTTTATTGCACACTTAATACAGTATTACAAAACAAGAACAATCCGAGTAATTGCGTGTAGATGGACCGGTCTTATCGCCAAAGCGATCTCACCCAGGCAACCCGGAAAAATAGCCCCATACTGCTCCATTTCTCTTAAGAGCAGAATGCTTATGCGTACCCACGGCCCGCGAAGAAAGGCCATGGGTTGTCGGACTCCCACTGCCTGGGGAGGCAATGGACCCACCGCCTAAACGCCGTCCGCCTTCCCGCGCTATTCGCCGAGGGCGTGTGAGCTCAGATGGAATCATTCACAACCCCGGCAGCATTCCCCTTATAGCCTGGCCCAGAATCCGCTTATATCAATATTCATATCTTATTCATGGCTTATATCAACCACGACACAACCCGACCAATTTACATAACACACATAACAATGCGCAAACGCAGCAATTACAAGCGCATTTCACAACGTCCCGGCGTGCGCACGCAACGGAACGGAACGCCTTTCGACACGCTAGGGTGGTCGGCTTGCCGATTTTCGCGGACACGTCCCATTTGTAAATTGCAATTTCAAGGCCAATTACGCTGTTGGCCGGTAGCAATTTATCAAACGTGACACGATAATGGATTTGGTGTGAATTTTGTCTTGTGTTTTAGTGAATTTCACTGTGAAATTCATATAAAAATTGGGATAGAGAGAGTCACCGTCAACAAAAAAGAAGATCCAATGCTCAAGATTGGTCGTATGCTGTGATAAAGTTATACGATGATGATTCATATGATAATGTTAAAGGTAATGTTAAAGAGTTAAACGATAAAAAAATAATGTAAACTTTTAACTAATGATCCCAGTATGAGAGATGCGAGTAGGTACTATGATTTTAAACAGATAAAAACGCATTCTACTTTCATAACTGATCTTACTTGAAACCGTCTAATATAGAATTACCCAAAACTTATAAAACCGAGTTTACTAAGTGACATAATAAACAGAAAACCTATACTTTCGTATTTTTTTTTCATTGGGAAAGATACCAACTCTTACACACCTCATAGCCACCCTACTGGACGTCCAGTTGAGAGCGGACGATATAACAACACACAACAAAACGAAACAATACGGAGGAAGAGACATGTTATGAAACTTTGCAATTAGCGTAATACTTAATCCTCACTTATTTATAAATGTTTGTTTGTTTGTCTTTCTATATGTCTTTAAATAAGAGACTAGATAATGACATAGCTAGTCTATACCGCAGAGAAGCATCTCTTTCTTACTAATTTCAAAAGTGAATCTTTATCCCGCGCAAATCTTCACTACACAGTACAAAACAAAGGCGCTTACTCTTTCCCTATGTCCCTATGTATGCTTAAATCTTTAAAACTACGCGACGGATTTTGATGGGGTTTTTATTAATACATAGAGTGATTCAAGAGGAAAGTTTATATGTATAATGACATCTATTAAACTATTTCTTGTTTTCTTCGTCTTCGTTTGTTACTCTTCCTCATTTATATGTGTTAAATAAAGTATATTGTATTGTATTAAACTATTCAGAAATTAAACACGTGCGAAGCTGCGGAGAAGAAAAACTAATTATAAATGAATATGAATCGCCAAATGTGTTAATAAGCATAAAACTCGAAAACAACTCGACCAATTCGACTCACTCTTTTTACGCATTAATTAAGGCACACGAAAGATTCTTATGTAGAGAAAAACAAACCACGCCTGAAGCCGGAACGTTCCAATAAAGAAAAATAAATCAACGAAAAACCATCCATTTCATGACCGTAACAATTCCAAAAGACACTATACTCCTTCGCCAGCGCCAGCCAGCGGCCAGCACACGCCTGCGGTTACTTCTCTCGACGCTCAGTATAATAATAATAATAATAATAATAATTCTTTATTCGCATAATGTGTGTACAAAAGTTAACAGATATTACAAACACGGTCAACACATTAGCCACAACGGGCATGCAAATTTCATTAGCTCCGCGTCATTTCAAATTTTTACATTATATCTAAATTACATTAAAAATTACATTAATTAATTATTGTATCATAAAAACATTTACAAATTATTCACAAATTTAAAAATTCGGATACATTGTAGAAATTTTTGTTATTTAGCCACTCGTAAAGTTTTGTTTTAAAAGGAT
>NC_052126.1:5404087-5424212 GCF_012273895.1 Zerene cesonia
ACGCGTTAACTGTTGATTCACTGTACTTTGATCTCTTATAATCGTCAACGGATATTTAAACAAAGGAATTGTACTTTCGTGTGATTTTAGAATTGAATACAATTATTACATATCTTCTGAGATTATGTTAGTTCTTATTTTATAGTTTTAATTAAATTTGGAGTAATTGAAAAGAGAATTCATTAGTTTTTAGTCACTTATTCACAGCACACATTTCATCGCCGTTACAGGTATATTTAAAGCACTGATGATTTTACAAACACTAACACACGTAGATCACTCAATATAGATCGCGTTACACCATAAATACGGTACACTTTTTTATACTTTATATTTTTAATTTATTTATTACGCGGAGCTGAAGTGACCCGTGACGCGCGTAATAACTTTTTGTTTTGTAGTAGCCCTTTGTGATCGAATATATATTAATAATGAAATGCCGAAGAGCATGTTCGGTAGAACGCGTTAATCTCGGGAACTACTCCGGTCCGATAGACAAATTATTTCAATGTTTGGCTATATATATCATTACGCTAAGACCTGTAGGTAACTGTAGGTAACTACACATTTCTACAGATCAATAGGATCGGTGCACCAACGAGTAATGTTTCAAAATCGGGGGCTTTTTTTCCTATTGAGAGCTTCCGATGCGAGTTAGTGTTAGCCCAAAATAACTTTTCCCGTGAAACGATTTAAATCTGCCAACCCACATTTGGCCAGCGTGGTGGATTGTATCCTGAACCCACACAAGGCCCGTGTCTCAGCAGTGGGAACATGTAGGGCTGATGATGATGATGATGAAACAGGAGGAATTAATTGTTACTGGAATTTACGGGACAACATGGTCTCTACTCTACAAAGTCCTTGAACAATAAAGAGAAAAAAAAAAACATTTAAATGTTTGTTTATAACTTATTAATATTATTTGCATCAATGGTATAGAATAGGATAATTTCTAATTACATGTACTCACATAGTTTTTAAGCATATTGTTACTAACAAAATGAGACTTCATAGTTGCTCGATTAAATGGATATATATTATTATTATAACGCCTTTTCAAAAATTCTTTTAACATTAGGTAGCTGCATCTTCATATAGTCACATAGGCTATACACGTACCACAGACGAAGCAGGGCGGACCGCTAGTAAACAAAAATCACCATACAATAAAGACATCCCAATCATGTAGCTTTATTGAAAAAGAAATACGAAAAATTTCGAACTCCATATAGTGTATAAAACAAAAACAAAAATAAATATAAATTGAAGATATATTAGATAATTTAAATTTATATCCATCTTATGCATAAAGAAGTAGGTTACTCGAAATATCGAAACCAAAACGAAATTTTGTCTCGAACGGCAACGTAGGTACCTAAATAATATTTTAACAATGACATTTATGCAAATGTCATTAAAATGTTTTTTTCAGTAAGTAATAATTACAAATCGCTTATCACATTTTCATTACTTGTACTGTTCTCTCATTAAATGTTCTTTAACCTCCCATATCCTTCAAGATAAAAGCTTCATTAGATATACCAAATTTAACACCTAACACAAAACCTAGCTATAATATATTGTATTCATACCTACTACCACTACTAAATAGTTTGTTTGTTTGAACTTTGAACGCGCTTTGAAATCTCAGGAAATACTGCACCGATTTCTAAAAGAAATCGGTGCAGTATTATATACCTCTTTTAAGTACCTCAGGCGTAGCCGGGACAGAACGCTTGTTATTCGATAAGTTTTTTAGTACAATTGCTTATAAAGAATTTTTATTTGATTTAAAAAAACATGACATTTTTTTTCAATCGCAAAAATATAAGAAAAAGTGGATACCACCTATATAGCTACATTTCTATAAAAAAAAAATATAAAAAACACAGAGAATCATCTAAAACCATCCCGCATTGGACCGCCGAGGTCAGGATACCGCTACGCCAGCCGCGCCGGCGCCGCGCCGTTCCATGTTGAATGCAACTACTATCTGAATCACCAGTAACGCGACCTCACTACCGAGGTGGGAACTGGCGTAACGACTGTGCTGCCTAGACAGACAGACGTTACAGCGTTTCGATGTATTTGAAAAAGCTTTTTTTTTGTTATAAGATTAAATTTACGTACTTTCTTGTATAGTTCTCAGTATTACTCATTATAGCTCTGTGAACCTGCACTGGGGACAAACATGGGTTGATAGATGTCACAACTGGCATATTTAAACCGCGGCATTTTCATTAATTAAATTTAAACTAACCAAATTGATCGTATGATCATTTTAGTACCATACCTAAACCTGTTTACCCCTGAACGTCAATACCATTCTTATCCATTCCTCTTAAAAGCGAGCAGCACACTCGCAGAGGTCCTACAAACCATCATCATCACCAGTTTCCTCCAGCCTTCGAGACCTCACTACTTATATTCCCAATATTTATAACACACTGTCAAGGACCAGTTGCAATTGCCTATATAGAGAATTAACTCCTATTTCGTATTTCAACCCACTCCAAAAAAAAAGGTTATCAATTCGATGGGCTGAACTGATCGTGTGGTCCCCTTTAACTTTGGTCTAGTCCTCAAAAATTGAAGGCGGTTTCGTTTTGTGCTCAAAATAATCATTTGTTTGTAGATCACCGCCACATAGTACCTACTAAACGCTATTCACCACCAACCGTGTCTCACAAAATATCCACTCCCCGACAAGTACCTATACCCAACTAGCGAACATATTTCAACAACATCATTAGAGCTCAAGAGAACTCGAGCCGAGTGCACTCGATTGCAAAGCGCAACGCGGAGTAAAGGTTTGCATCGCCATTCTAGAGCTACCCTCCTAGCTCAGCTCGAAAATAGACCCGTTTACTTGGGAACTAGTTAGATAAACTTTCCTTGTTTAACATAATCTCAGTGAGCTCCATGAGAACTTCTTTTTCTATCATATTAGTGACTTACCTCATCTTTGTTTTATATAATTTTGATCATACTAGCTGCGCCCCGCGGTTTCATCCGCGTAAGTCTGTATCTCGTAGGAATATCGGGATCAAAAGTTGCCTATATATGTTATTCCAGTTGTCCAGCTCTGTATGTACCAAATTTCATTGCAATCGGTTCAGTAGTTTATGCGTGAAAGAGCAACAAACACACACACATCCTTATAAACTTTCGCATTTATAATATTAGTAGGATAGTAGGATAGGATAGGATTAAAACGTACATTTATGCAATATCAAACACGAATTGTGACCTTAAATCGCACAATAGTATTCTAATAGCCAACAAACTTGGCCACCTTGATACATTTGGACAACTATCGTCACTCATAAGTAAATTCGATTAATAACCGAAGTATGCACGAAAAATAATATCATGATTTAAACTCTATGATTTAATTTACCCACGAGTTATACTAACATAATCAAAGTTCCAAATCCACATAAAAACACCTACAAGTAACTTATTGGCTAGATAAATGAGTGCCAAATAGAATCACACCATCATCTTCATTTACCAACACTCCTACCATTTTAAGCAAACCAAACTCAACCGCCCACCGAGCACCTTTCTCAAAACCATCCTTGCCCGTTATCACGCCTCCAGCCGACCGTGTCAAACCCTGCAAACAGTTCAGCCACTTAACCAGCACTATCGGAGCGTTCACCTCACTTGACACACTGCCAGTGTTACGTCACCCGCTTAACATAACGTGACTTAGCCTCCGCTGCGCCGGTTAATTAACTTAAATTGTATACTTCATTCTGTATCTCATTAATCTACTGGTTCAGTTATGGAATATCGAGCTCTCGTGAATATACACTGGACTATTATCCTACTAATATTATAAATGCGAAAGTTTGTAAGGATGTATGTGTGTGTTTGTTACTCTTTCACGCAAAAACTACAGAACCGATTGCAATGAAATTTAGTAAGTAGATAGGTGGACGTGGTTTTTATTCCGATATTCCTACGGGATACGGGTGAAACCGCGGGGCGCAGCTAGTACCGTGTAAAGCGCACACCATCCGATATACGAGATCAAATTTCAACCTACAAAAAAAGTCATATAATTGTGTTTCTAATTACGATAACTGAAGTTGAGACACATCTTTTTTATTGTAACACAGCAAATTAAAATCAATAACAAATATACAGTACATTTGCGCATCAGATAAACGAGCTAAGCTTCAAACTTGCAGAAGAACAGACACCGTAGTTTCTTATATATGAATTTGCAGAGAACACAAACGATGCATTCATTATAAGACAGAATATGTGACGCATATAAGCAACCAAATTATTTACTATCAGATACATTTTTTCACATTCCTTGACCATGACCTTGGCTATATGTTTAAACGCTAATTTGTTGTCATAATTCTTTAACGATTACTTTGTGTCTTTAATATTCATTAGTATGATTCCACTGTGTTCATCTCATTTAACATAAACGGCATGACTAAAGATTTTGAATTTATAGAGGTTCATAAACGAAAATTAAGTACAGTAAATTAAGATATACCACCATCGCCTGCAAATTTGTATATCACAGGCCATATTCTATCATATACATATCAAATTTGTAACACTTGATGTTATTGCATAGCGTTTAATTTGGCGTAAATAATAATTGTTACAAATAACAACCGAAAAAAAAGATAATAACGAGTCGTGCAGTCAACCTAGTTATGCTATTATGTAAAGACAATTGATATTGTATGATATCCAAAAAAGGCAGTGGTGGCTTAGTGGTGAAAACCTCGGACTACAAAATCGACAAGTCGGGGTTCGAGGCCGGGCGAGCGAGCAGGAAATAAATCGATTTTTTCAATTTATCTGCACATGTGGATAACATCACCACTGCTTAAAATGGTGAAGGTAAACATCGTGAGGAATCCTGCATGTCCAAGAATCAAAAGTTCAACGGTATGTGACATCTGTCAACCCGCACTTGGCCAGCGTGGTGGATTATGGCCTGAACCCTCATAGGAGGCCTGTGTCCCAGCAGTGGGAACATAAATGGGCTGATGATGAATTGATATTGTTATTAGTATTATGGATGGATGGATGGATGGATGTAAGAATGTTTATTACTCTTTCACGCGAAAACAGCTTATCGTATCTTTACGAATTTTGGCAGCGGCAGTTAAGTATGGATATAGGTTTCTTTTTACCCGGGTACCACTCGAGTGACGCCACGAGTTTCATCTAGAATACATTTTTTTTAGAAATCAAATTACAATTAGATAACATAAATACAGAATGATGATATTCGTTAACAAATATGAACTTAAAAGCGAGCAAAAGTGATTTATTCAACTACCGCCATAACACATTACTTTGCGATAACAGTGCAGAAACCAGATCGCAGACAGACATAATTCATCTCTTATGTCATCCATCTACAGCCAAAAACCTCATCAGACCTCGGCGTGAAAAGTCAAATATTTTTACTAGCTCTCGGCCCGCGACTTCGACCGCGTTACATTAGGTAAAGAAATACAGTCTAAGACGTTTTCCCCGCATAACTTCTCATCCGTGGTGATTTCGTGTAATTTCTCACACTATACCTGTGGTACTTGTAATTTCATTCAAATCGGTTCAGTAGATAAGGCGCGAAGAGACAGACAAACAGACAGAGATACTTTCGTATTTGTAATATAAGTGGGAATAAAATGAACAGACACACAGATCTACATAAAGATGACCTCTATCACAAGTGCATTAGTCTCAGAACAGGCGGGTCAAAGTTATCGATGCCACAATGGACCACTTGTGACGAATCATCCAACTGATCCGATAGTAGTTTTGAGGTCAGGCCAAAATATCTAGCTCTTATAATATTAGTAGGATACTTGAGTCATTTGACATGATAAATAAATGGGATCTGTTATGTATTAATTGAAAATGTTTATAGTAACTATGTGATTTTTAATTCTAATTCAAATCATTTATAATAATTTCATTTTAAGTCAAACACTGTATATATTATGATTATGATTTATTCTCTATTTCTTTTGCATTCAAACAAACAACGTAGGTACAATGCATTCGCAATACGCACAAAATAGTCTATGAATTACTTCTAGGAAACAAAAAATTATTTTCAAATAAACTGTATAAAGTAATTCCACAAGATGGCGATGTTAGCACATCAATATCACTTTTAGATATACCCGCAAAATTCTTTAAAACAATGCGCTTATAAAGCTTATAACCTACACATAGATTACGTGCTACTCAATTAATCAATCGATTTAAATCAAACATGCCCACCGCACAGTTTGATTCAACAGAATAGATAGTTTCTATCATTTCAATTACGATAAATGTCTACCCGGGCGAAGCGGGGGCGAGCAGCTAGGACATGTCAAAACCCTCGATGTGTAGAGTACACACAACCCTACCACGCGGCGACGGTTCGTCGACCCGCGACACGAGTTCAGAGGTTTCCTTGAGCGCCGCGCCGTGCCGCGTCTAGAAGGTGTATTAATGCATCTCACGTATCAGAGCGTCACTGTTCATTCGGCAGACGGATTGCGAGTTAATCCATGAGGAGCTTTTGTTTATCTCGTGTTTGATGCGTAAAGCTGGATATCTATTATGTTCGCAAATCTCTTGCGTTTTGCTCCCACAACCGCTCTGATATATAACCGCTATGATACCTGAAGATTCGCGTATCTCCATAGAGATACGCGTGCTCCACAGTCCAGAACAGACTTGAGCTCTCCTTTGTGTGCCCAAACCGCCGCCCACTGGAGCGTTGCGCGTTACACGCTCCAAGTTCGCAAATGTATCCACTATGCGGTGCTATTGCAAGAGCTTGTTCGGCAGCATGGTGGATACCCGGCTTTACACGCGATATTGTGACTACTACTACTCGTTATTGTCCGTCATTTTACTAGCTGTACCCGCGAACTGTGTTTCGCCATCAAAAACCTTTCATTCAAACTTCCATTCCTCTATTTGGGTCTTTTAGAAATCAACCAACTTATGAAATATAACAACTTAACGTTTAAAATTTTATCCTGTGTATTTTATTTAGGTCAAAGGGACTTAGGTACGTTAGCGAAGAAATAAGTATTTCGAACGGATCTTAAACATGATATATTCTTTATATTATTTAATCCGAACACATTACAGCGAGCATGGTCAAGGGTGTTAAAATGTATAAAATTTCTAACTGTATAATAAACGCGTAAAATCACACAGAAGAGAATAATCAATAATATCCAAATCGCGGCGCAAAATAACATTTCACCAGTAGTAACACGACCAGACGGTAACCTTCATAAAATCCAAAGAAACTTCTAGAGAAAAACCGTCTCGTCGCAAACATACAATCGACATTGCACCGTCGATAAAAAAATCCCATTCACTCGATTTGCGAACATAAAACGCAGTTATACAAAAAGAGCGGGAACTAATAAAGCTCTAGAACCAATGAGGGTCTTTTATAAAGCAGATCTGAAAAACTGGGTTATATAGGGAAAAAAGATTTCATCGGGCGTGCAGCTAGCTGTGTAATCTCAGGGGTAATGAATTACTGTATTTTGTTATTGTTTTTTTTTTTGCTGGGGATTTTGTAAGAAAAAATAAGGCGTGATCAATTATTTAATTTTGTTAACGAAATCGCTAGCAATTATGCTCACTTTGTCTCTAACTTTACAAACGTCATCATACTTTATTCTAAGGTAGAACAAAGTACGAATTATTGTTAGTTACAAACTATCTAAATTAGGTTAACAACTTTTTCAAATCGTTGATAATTTACCGCTGTATGAATGTAATATAAAATATGTACACATATCAAAATAAATTCTCGAATAAAAATCGCATTTGAATTTGTTTTATTTACTTAACGGCTAATGAACCTGAGGATAGAATGTAACGATAATCATGTATAAAAGAAACCCTTATTAGTATTTATAGTAAGACTATGTCGGTATCTGAGAAAACTTGAATTTTTCTTTACATCCATACTGACCTAGTTTAGATATGGTGTTAACGTGTAACAATGGTGCTCCTTTAACCCAAATCCTTATAAAAATAATAGTGTCCTGATCTATTCCTCAACACATAACCTATCTGCCAGTGACAGTTCGTTCCAAAAACGGCCAGCTGGAACAAACATAGAAAACGAAGAAAAAAAAATAGCGCAAGCTCCTGGAGATAATCGATGCCTTGCTATTGACACATTTTTTGCTGCTAAAGAACGTTCTACATACAAAAAAATCTACTCAGAATTCAATACAATCTAACACTAGCGATACATAAAAGGCACAAACGTTGCGTATCTCGTATGCAAGTCGGATCAACATGTACCTAGAGGCGAGACGTCGTCGATCACAAAGGAATTGTATAATGGCCGTCTTTAGTGCATTTATGTGTGTGCCATTGTTGAATATCAACTGGGCACTTTGTGCAGATCTAGTATTGATAGTTCATCTCGCTTTAGACCAGATGTTCCATGTGGCTCGGCTTGTAAACTCTTTGAATTAAAAAGTCTATGTTGATAACACGCGCACAGACAATGATCATAGAAATCCATATAATCTCACTAATATTGTTTGTAATAATGTTTTTTCAACTCAACGCCATAAAGTTGCAACCCTAGTTGATAGATAGCACTTAGAAACGACCACTGCTGCTATAGGCATGTCGTTCTAGAATTTAGTTCAATCAATCCTGCTACACGTGGTGGCTCAGTGGTGAGAACCTCGGACTTCAAAATCGATAAGTCGGGGATCGAGACCGGGCGAGCGTGCAAGAAATAAATTGATTTTTCAATTTATCTGCGCATGTAGATAACATCACCACTGCTTATAACGGTGAAGGAAAACATCGTGAGGAAACCGGCATGTCCGAGAATCAAAAGTTCGACGACATTGCACGCACTTGGCCAGCGTGGTGGATTATGGCCTGAACCCTCATAGGAGACCTGTGTCCCAGCAGTGGGAACATATATGGGCTGATGATGATGAATCCTGCTACACAACAGAGCAGCATAGCGTTAGATTTTAACAAAAAGACCACCCTAAATCTAACATCTATTTATTCTAGAAATCTTAAAAATCATCATAACATACTATACATTTAATATATACATACCACCGGTTAGGAAGTTTCAGTTTCAACTTATCTGGCGACCTATTCCGTAAGTATTCAAAACAAAAAAAAAAAAAAAACGTTAAGACAATAAGACAACATCCGTATTTTTCTCAATTCCAACATTCGAAAGAACACCGTCCAATGATCCAGTAAGAAGCAAATAAGCAACGATATAAAGTTACGACGAAAGTTGGCCGACTATCGACGTTGCGGTTAAGCGGTCGCCGCGGAATATTTTACTACCTAGTATGCTGATATCGAATTGCATTCATATACCTACGTGCTACTACTGGATGATATAGTCTAGTAAATAAAAACTTCTTTTTAACTCTATTATATACTTTAAACTAGCTGTTTCTATTGCTTCACTCTCGTGGCGAAAATAAATGTTCATGATGTAAACTATCATAGCCTTACATCCCCTATTTAACCCCCTTGAGAAAAGAATTTATGAATATCATTTCTTAGTCTACATCATAGTGGCTATGTGCATGACAAATTTCAGCACGATGGGTCCAGTAGTTTGGGCTGTGCGTTGATAGATCAGCCAGTCAGTCAGGTTAGCATTTTATAGCTGCACCCGGCAAACGCTGTTCTGCCTTACTCTTATCATTTAGGGGTATGAAAAATAGATGTTGGCCGATTCTCATAGATACCGGATAAGCACAAAAAATTTCATCAAAATCGGTCAAGCCGTTTCGGAGGAGTATGGCAACGAAAACTGTGACACGAGAATTTTATATATTAGATTAAGATTTTAAGATTTGTGTCAGCAACTAACAAGCTACACATTCTCACTTGTGTTTGTTTGTTTTTGTTAGTTATTTAAGACTTTTGTTACGAATTCATGAATTCATGCTTTCGTTTTAAAAAAACTACAAATTTCTTTTTTTAATCTACACCTCTACGATAATATAATAAAAAGGAAGAATTAATATTTTTTTTGTTTGTTTGTAATAGAAAAACTCAAAAACCACTGGCCCGATTTTAAAAATTCTTTCACCATTAGGAAAGCTTCAACTTCACTGAGTGGCATAAGCTATATACATGTACCACGGGGGAAGCCGGTGCGAACAGCTAGTCATAAATATTAACAATTGGTATAGGTAGATAACATAAGAGAAAGTTAAGTAAGTACACTAGATTAGTAAGATCACGCGATGAGAGAATACCCACGTATCCGCCATATTTATAACCTTTTGTCGTTTGATTGCAATTTATAACCGGCTCGACGTAAGATGCTGTTGGGAATCTTTCACTTGTCTTACTTAATATTAAACAAGATTAATAATTGCACATAGCAACACTTAAAAACATTTTATAGTACATAATCGTTTATGACTGTAACGGAAGGTACACTTGAAAACGCTCTGTTCCCGTATTATGTATGTGTGTGTGTGTATATAGTATGTGTTTGTCTATAACCGATTCCTTGGAGACTCGATTTTGACCCACTTTAAACGGGCAGATTTAATTCAAACTTCGTACATTTATCAAGGATCGGTGACAATAAAAAAAACTTCATGGGTTTATCTTGTAATCCAGATTAGGATCGACAGAATAAATGAAATTATACACAATTTAAATCTGTTCGTTGTATAGTGAGTCAAAATCGTGTCCAAAGGAGTCAGTAACAGACAAACGTACAGCTGATTGATGATGCTAATATAAGCGTGTTAAAAGTAACCAATCACAGTGAACAATCACCGTAAAAGTCAGACAAATTCTTACCGATAGTAGATCAATTGGGAATATTAGTTCGTACCTGGAAGCAGATAAATATAAATAAGAAAACATTATTAAAAAAAAATAGCATAAAAACATTTTAGTAAACAGTCTGCGCCCACGTTTAAACTAAGAGTACGAGATGTATAACAACATTAAAACTATCGTAATATAGAAATTGAATTATCTGTTCTTAAAATTAAAATCCAAAATTCACTGGCACATTACTTAAAATTATACGCAGAACAGGAACTTCGCCGTTGACAAATTCATACTTATTTATAAGTTTATGTACTACTAGCTGCGCCCCGCGTTTCACCCGCGTAAGTCCGTATCCGGTAGGATTATCGGGATAAAAAGTTGCCTATATGTTATTCCAGTTGTCCAGCTATCTACGTACCAAATTTCATTGCAATCGGTTAAGTAGTTTTTGCGTGAAAGAGCAACAAACACACATACATCCTTACAAACTTTCGCATTTATAATATTAAAAGGATTAGTAGGATGTAGGTAGATACCAGTGGGTTAATTGTAATATGCTCGCAGCTGTATGTACGCAAATAAATATGTACCTACATCACGTGTGTATCTGTTGAATGTTTTTTTTTTTTTAATTCTGAGATTTATTTTATTAATTGTTATAGTGGCAACAGAAACTACAATCATTTTTGAAAATTTCAACCGTCTTACAATGGCCAGTTAGAATATAAGACTAAGACATTCGAATACAAGTGAATTTCAATAATCAGTATAAATAAAACAAATTAAAAAAAAAGCGAATACATGTAGATTACAAGCACATCAACTCAACCATCTCTTCGTCTATAACCATCCAAACCCATAAAACCCTTATATGTTACATACCCACAATAACACCTAATACGGTTACACCCACATAACACCAATTTCTATTTGTTACACGTGGGTAGCTGAGAAACGTGACGTCACGAGCCATAACTCCGCGACCGAAACCGATAAAATTATATGGCTTTTAAATAAATAACCACTTCAATACACCTTATTCTGTTATCGTCTGACGTTTTTTTCATCCGCAAGGTACCAACGTAGCCGCACAGAGGCTTTCTTCGGTTTCGTTAATTCAATTGTGGGTTTAGCAGGGTCATTATACCTGGGTCGCTGACTAATTATAACCAGTTACCGTGGGTCCCCGGCTCGACGGAACGCAGTGCGGTTTTGGTCGGTAGGAATCCGACATAACCCACGACTTTTTCCCCAGAGCAGAGCAGTGGGTCTCTATGTAAGATTTCCCCACTTATAGACCCATTACATCTAATTAGATGACAAAACACTAACGAACTATCTATAGATATATCTCAAATTTTAAAATTAATAATTATTTAAGAAATCATACCGCCTTCAAATTGTCAAAGCTTTCTAACGGCATCATTTGTGAATACCCACCGGGAATCGAACCCAGGACCCCTCGGTTCAACGCTAAAGCGTAAACCACAATAACAACGGTCATAAAACTGTGGAACAAATCAATATGCAAACATAATACTTTAATGTATAAAAGAACATAAATCAAAATATGCATATATAACATCCGTCGCAAACGCATGTATAAGAGGAAGTGAATTGTACAAGGAGACATAACGCAGTCTCAGCAAGTGACGTCACGGCGTAAATCCATTTGCACTGAACTAATATTATATGTAGGGTCACCATGATTGGGCATAAACGGACTCACTTTATATAAGTTTTATAGTTCTTTTTAGGTTATTACTAAATACATCAAAATTAAACGTATACTTAAGGACCAATATTAAAGTATTAAAATGACTTGTCTTTCATGAACTGTAAGCAAGTCAAATTTTATTATAAGTTAAGGAACATATAATTTATAGTATTTTAAGTCAAATAACAAAACATCATTCCACTTAAACCATAACCCAAAAAAATTTCATAAGCCTCAAAAATCCTTTAGCGACACCCATAAATTACAACACTTTAAAAACTCCCACTTAAACGTATTCCACTCGTGAAACGATCGCAATCACAAGCGCCGGTGTTTACACGAACACTCAGCTGCATCTGCATCTGACAAAATAATTACACAAATTTGCAATCAACGGCACGGCGGTAAAACAGTTTACACTTTTAAATTGATGAGAGTTTATTCATAAAGCTTTGTATGGCGGGCCGCGTTAAAATTAATAAATCTCTCTGTTCCTTGTAAAAGTATAATTCGACGAAGTTTAAAGATATTTGCTTACAATTATAAATATAACGCGATTTACCATTATTAAATTACGATTTTTCTTTAAAGAATAGAAATATAACCAGTCATTCGACATAAATTAAATTGTAGTAATATTTTTTGTAGAGAATGCTAATAACAAACTAATAAAAAAAATATTCAAACAAGTCACACCAAAACCAACCCACTTCGCAAATCAAAACCACAACATCACACATATTTACATAAATATTTGCACTTAGACTTATCCCTCGCTTCAGGCAAATCATAGTCACCCTACCGTTACTAATGCAATAATAAAGCAATTTCATTGCGCACCTCAACGCCCCGCTGCGAACACCACTATTATTATCTATGTGGAAGCAATATTGCTTGAAGATAGGGCAATTTACCATCTCCACAATATTGTCAACGCAAATCATACATAGTATATCATTCGACTAAAACTTTAGAAATATTCGTTTTTTTATTACTTTTCACTTGAACTAATAGTCTCAGTCTGTTAATTCAAAAAACAAACCATTGTAAGGGATAAATCAATATCATAAAATAAAAAAAACATATTGTCATTGTAAGTATATAATCTAACCATTAGCATCGTTATTTTTGTGTGTGTTTGTTATTGAATCCACATTTGTTCCGTTTGGCAACAAGAAAAAAATAATTATATTATTTTTGGGAACACATTAGATACCGTTTAATGCACTATCGTACAATGTAAACGAAGCATTATTATCACAATAACCTAAAAACTTAAATAGGGCAATACAACAATCCCAAACAGAATCAAATGAACCTAAAAACATCTTAATTAGACCATCCCTCGTCTACTCGCTTTTGTTCGGGGCCATTGTGTCGCAATCTGGGTTGAAATATTACTCTTAATTATGCGAAAATCCTTTTTATATCACTTTCTTTGTGCTACTGTGTGACATTTAGGAGATTTTTTTTATGTTCAGTCTGCAATGGAGCTGGTGGGACGCCTGATGGTAAGCGCTACCATCGCCCATGAACATTTGGAGAGGCATAAGGTCCATTGCAGGCCTTACGCCTCTACAAATGGATTGCCGTCTTTTTGGGAAGGGATTAAGAAAGGATTGGGGATAGGAATAAAGGAAAGGACTGGGAAGGGTAAGGAAAAGGATATGGGCCTTCAGGAGTTGAATATGAAATGCCATACTTATTAATATATTGCAGGCGAATATTCTTTGACAGTATTCTACGCTCTCTAGTTTATAATAAAAACTTGTTGTTACATTTCTTTTGTGTTATTCCGAAGATGTTATGCGGATGAAAATCTAGATCTTAAAACAGACAAACTGGTTAAGCTAGCTCCACATGTCATAATTATAACTTCATACTGGTGTATTAGACGAATCAATTCGAAGTGAATCGCTTACTTTTCGGTAGATATAACCCATCAATTCACCTCCAATACGATATAAAAAAATACAAATTTAACTATCCCTTTTACGTAAAACTTTACAGCTGGGATCAATCCCAATCTATCCCAACTACTACACAACGGATCTACTAAAAATTACCAAAAAACCAGGTCAAATTATGGGAAAAAGTCGGAAAATCCACCCACAGGCCACTTGGTTATCCGTTTCATGCAAGTCTAGCGAAAAAGCCGGCACTCCAGCACTTAGATACAAGGCATCTTCCGTGATACAGTATAATAAGGGTCGGCGCACTGCAAGTGGGTCGTCGGGGTTGGCTGGGGTGCTGGGGTCGACGACCTGATGATGCGCCACTGCGCTCTCCTTTGCAAGCCATTAGGGGTTGTTGGTAATTAATTGTCTTGTGTCCCGTTGATGGCCCCGGTCCATATCTTAATTCTTAATAACCTTGTTCTTTTCAAATCAAATGCACAATTCATATATTTAAAGCAAGCGTTTGAAACAATATCGTCTTGAATATATGGCAAGCGTATATTGGTTGGCCGACTTGTTTTATCATGTTTTTATGCATAGAAAGGAAACAAAGACTTACACATAAACGTAAAACTAACATGAAAATAATCATGAAATCTAATTTAGCTATTTATTTAATGCCACAGCGTAACTATGCGTTGTCAAAGGATCCATTAAACTGATGGAAATTTAACGGAAAATGTGAAGTCTACCTGGGGGACAGAGAGTCAATCACCTACTCGCTCATACACCTCCTGATTAAATTATAAATTAGACCCTTGTACGCCGTAACAGGGTTCAAAACCTCACAAGCTCCAATCAATGTCACCATGCGGGATCATAACCAAGAAGTCTATATAAACTAATGAGCGCATTTCCACTAAGCCCCGTTTCGTAACCCGACACACGCGTCACTCTGACGTGGCGGTAATTAGGTGCCGCTGGGTGACCTTAGGGTCCCGAAATAAACGGTATATCTTCAAGTTCGGCTTCGACTTCAAGATGGTAAGGAAATTAGCGCTGTATATACGCACAACTCGTTAAGATACCCATTTCGATAACGCACTGTTTTTTCATAATAATAACCGAAGACAAAATGCACTGCTATTTTTATTTATTAAGAATTTATCGCACAATAAATACATACACACAAAAACAATTATACACAAAAGTATTCACTGTACAAACTGTCGGCCTTATCGCTTTGAATCAATTTCCCTGAGGCAACCTTGGGATATATAGGAAAATGAAAAGACCCAAAAACGTATATGGCGTATATACAAGAAATGAACACATAACTATGTGACAATAAATTCCAGTTTAAATAATCAATAGAATTAACGGTAAAGTAAACGACAAAGAAGCCTACACATAATTATAGAAAAACAACCCTTTCTTCATTCACAGTCGGATAATAAACATACTTGCGTACTAATAATCCCTCATGCCACTACACTTAAAGCTGCGTTAAATTTTAATATATTCAGTGCGTCTAATGTATTACATAATAAGATTAGCATACAGCCCAGCCTATTAATGCATGTCTGAGTACTACTATATATATATATAATGTAAAGTACTGGACCCTCGCCACGACTCTGCACGAATAGCTTGTTTTTTCAGTTTTTCAAATGTTTTATAGTTATTATCCCAATCAACGCAGGCACGCACCATCAAAAATTCATTAAAATACGTTCAGCCGTTCTTGTGTTACAAGTGGTGTAACTAACAGACTTTCTCTCTCTACATATTATAATATTTATAAACTGGCTTATGCATGTGGCTTTGCGTTAGTTTAACAGAAGTTATTATACATATAAACCTTCCTCTTGAATGGCTTTATCTTTTAGAAACACGCCATCGAAATCCATTGCGTAATTTTGAAGATTTAAGCATACATAGGGACATATGGACAGAGAAAGCGACTTTGTTTTATACTATGTAGTGATATGCCTATAAGACATATAAAGTACTATTCCATTCACATCCTCCTTAATAATGGCAATGATTAACGACTTAGAATATGGCCTTAATGAGTTCTGTTTTGATTGGAATACTTATGAATCTATATCTATATATATAAAATTCTCGTCTTATATATAAAATTCTCGTGTCACAGTTTTCGTTGCCAAACTCCTCCGAAACGGCTTGACCGATTCCTCTGAAATTTGGTGAGCATATTGGGTAGGTCTGAGAATCGGCCAACATCTATTTTTTATCCCGATATTCCTACGGGATACGGACTTACGCGGGTGAAACCGCGGGGCGCAGCTAGTTTCATTATAAAATTGTCCTACAAAGATTGGTTTTTGGTTACACACACATTTGGGCGTATATGAGTTCTCTAGAGTGCTCAATTCGGTAATTGTAATTGTGTCGTTATGTCTGTCAGTTAAAATGACATAATGTTGCGTAAGTGATATGCCTATAAGACATAGGGATAATATATTCCTTCGCTCTCCAATTACCTACATAGATCAACGAGTGAAGATCGAAGTGATCCGCAGGTCGAAAAAGCGGAAAAATCTATATAACAGAGGATATACTCAATCTAAAATCTTAATATACAATCCGTTAAAGAGTAATTCCGAGATTACATCTTATTAGCCTTAATTAATATACCGTTTACTCGATACCCGTGAGATAAGACCCGTTAGATAAAACAATGAATCGCAAACCGACTCACTTTTATAACAATTACAAGGCGAGTGTGGGAGTATGAACACGTCTCAGCACGAATTAGGCCAGCTCGCAACGGGGAAGGTACCACCACCGACACAGAAGATCGGCGTGAAATAGAAGCATGCTAACATTGTACTTTCCAGTACATTCCCTTTCTTATGGGAAGATAATCATTGAAAGGACGACGGGACACTTTTAAGAAGTACAGGATATCCTTTATTTCTTAAAAGTTATGTTCATGTAAAAGAACTGTTCATGGGCGGTGGTAATCGCTTGCCATCAGGCAAACCTCATCAGGTCATAAGCGGGCACGGGCAGGTTGTAAGCTAAAACGAAAATTTTAATTTAAAACATACGAGTACATATATGTATTGTGTCATATACAAATTCTTCTCTACAAAAGACTAAACCCAGCCATATATATAGGTACATATAAATACGTATCACATTATTTTCAATAGTCACTGCGTACTATTAAACAATGCACAAAACAGAAAGTGTTCAAACACACATCTAACGCGACGTTAAACTTTATCACCCACAGCATACTTATTTATATGTATCATTATGGCTCTCATAATAAATAAGCTTTCCACTAAACATCTCATGTGCCCACAATAGTTTCATTATCGAGTTGCACGTGACTTTGTGAAGTTTCTAGAAATGCGCTTTAGCCGATACTCGAAGTGAAATTATTTTGCTGATGGAAATGAAAACGTTTGCAATGAAAATAACGTAAAAGACATAAATAAAACGCGAAGAGTAAAGCGATATACAATTTATTTGCATTCTAAGTGAGAACTTGTATAGATATATCCGAAGAACATCAAATTAACTTAATAAAGTAACTAACAGTCCGCTTCACTTCGTCATGTCATGTTACATATGGCCTATAGCATTCACGTAATGAAACGGTGAAAGATTTAATTTAGTCCAGTAGTTCCTGAGATAAATGTGTTCAAACAAACAAACACCACTATGTGTAGATAGAAGATATTTGCAGTAACTAGTTCAATAACAAGTGCAAGTAGGAAAAAAATGCAAACGTAAATAACATATGATGAGCTAATTATTAGTATTATCCTATACAGGGAACTAAAGCTAGGTATATATATAACGAATTATATTATACCAGACGCTCGTCTCGGGTCCGGATATCAAGATTCCCATTTTACCCCAAGGGAGCATTTAATCGGGATTAAAACTATCCTATCACCCAAGTCGGCTCATACCCTGTCTGTATACCAAATTTCATCCAAATCCGTTCAGTAGTTTCACCGTGATTGACGAAGAAACATCCAAACAAACTTTCACATTTATAATATTAGTGGGATGTGTGATAACAAGCAAATATAATTTACACACCTATGCAATTACTGTACTCACGTAAAGCTAATCGTACATTACATCTTCATATCACCTTGAACCAAACGACCCGCCGTAGGTGTTTGAATAATTCATTTGTTTCACAACACAATGCTCACCCATTTAGTGCCGATATCCATTCATACTTGGATATCAGTGTTATTGTGATATAATTTGTTGTTTGTAGAAGCCGGTATCGCAAATGTATCATAGTATTTCATTAGGTAGCACGGGTGAAGCCGGGCAGAAATTTACATATGAAACCGGTCAATTTTTTTTATGTGATAGCTTAGGAGCTGGTGGGTCACCTGCTGGTAAGCGACCAGCACCGTCCATGAAGATTTACAGAGGCAAATGAATACCTGTGCGAACTGTATTGAGTTAAAAGAGGGATTGATGCGAGGGAATAAAGGAAAGGACTGGGAAGGGTAAAGCAAATGGTACAGGTCTCTGTCTCCCCCAATCACTGAACGAAACTCATTAGCATGCCACTCGTCGCACCGATCTTCTGTGGTGCAGTAGATTCGATAGTTTGCGAGCTGGCCCAATTCGTGCTTAAGTGTGCTGTAGTGTGCTCAACACCTACACTCAGGGACTAACTACTAACATACACACAGAAGTCGAATCACGAAACGATTTTTCAACGCGGCGGCAATCGATGGAAACAAGGTCGCCTACACTAAGCGGATACGCGACCTTTAAAGCCTTACGTTTTGACACCGGGCTCAGCTTATAGGGCGTCTGAGGTGTCTCGTCTAGTCTAGATACCGTACACTACGGTATTATATTTGAGACTTCAAAAGGGGGAAAGACATGCGTGTTAAAATCAGTCAGCGACACCTGGACGAAGAAATGTATTTTTTTTTTTTCTATAGGGTTATGTCGGAATTCTAAATTTCAGTCAATAGCTATCTCTATCAACAAATATAAATAATAAAAAATATTTAGAAATTATAGTGACCACGCTCGCTGCAAAGTGTTCGAAACGTCGGGTTAATAATACAATGAATAAATCGCGTTTAAAATCCGTTTAAAAGTCTTTAATTTCTAAATGTATAATACTTGCGTAAAATCAAACATAAGAAAATACTAATAAAAATATGTTTAAGTTTAGAGAAACGCACAAATAAACGTCAATTAAACCGACCCAAGTAAATTTTACTGAAATGTTTCGTATATGTGCGTCAGATATGGGGTTGGCGACTTGAGTTTGAACGTATTTATATTTATTTTTATATTGTTTAATAACATAGTTTTATAAACATAACAGTTTTATTGATTTTAAAATGTTATACTCAGTGGATCGGCTTGTTTTTGTTGCAACTGCATCAACTCAGTAAAAAAATGCAACTTTGTGTATCAAAATGAAAATAAAAGTTTAATTTTCATAATACGTTAATATTTAATTCACCTAAATACATATTTCTCTCCGTTCCTCTACAACACAAATCCTAAACATATTAACCAACTCATCCACAAACACACAAACACACCGCCACAAACTCTCAATCGCCAGCCCTAGCGCACAATTTAGTCCAAGAAAATGGGTAGGGTAAATGCGAATTTGAGATTAAAACTTGAATTTTTGATATAATTTACTTTG